>NW_007729602.1:1301-81847 GCF_000696425.1 Galeopterus variegatus
TCGGGCGGGAGCGCCGCCGCACCTCCCAAGCGGCGCACCTATCCAGTGCGCCCCCGGGCCGGCCCAGAACTATACTTTTTTGAAGTTGTTACAACAAGCAAACGGAAAGGACATTCTTGGGTGGGAGGGGAGAGAGGGAGGAGGGAGGGAGGTGTCGGTGATGGGCCATAATAATCATATACATTGTATATTGACAAAATAAAAATTTAACGGAAAAAAAAAAAAAAGAGTACATACACTAATCTGTTGTGATGGAAATCTTATCTTACCAGTGGTTGCCTTAGGCAAAGTCGAGGGGGATAAGAGCCAGGGGTACTAGAAAACTTTTAGGGATGATGACCTGTATTTTCATTGGGGTTGTAGTTATAAGAGTGTGTGTATATATATATATATATATATATATATATATATATTTGTCAAAATTCATCAAACTGTACATTTTTAAAAGGTGCATTTTATAGTATGCAAATTATACCTCAATAATGTGATTTTTAAGTAACTGATTAAAATTCTGAATATGTATTTAAGTAATAATTCTGTACTTTGTTTAGAGCCAAAGCCACAGATCAAGAATATAATAGGTGATTTGTTTTGTTTTTTATTGAAGCGTAATTGATTGTGCATATCTGTGGGGTACAACTTTGAATATCAGCACCTGTGTGCAATATGTGATGCTCATATTAGGATATTTAGTATATTCAACGTTACACAATGTAATCATTCTTTGTGGCCCTTTACCAATTTCTCACTAACCCTTCCTCCCCTGTCCCACCTCTGGTGGCCTCAGTTCTGTTCTCTCCTTTTGAAAATTCAACAAATTATTGTGATTATTGTGTCTTTCTTTCTTTCTTTTTTTTTTTTAATTCACTTATTTTTTTAGCTCCCACTTATGAGTGAGGACATGCAGTATTTCTCTTTCTCTGACTGGCTTATTTCACTTAACATAATTTTCTCTAAGTTCATCCATGTTACTGCAAATAGCAGAATTTCATTCTTGTTTGTGGTATATATCCTATTGTGTATATATACAACATTCCTTATACAGTCATCCATTGATGGACATTTAGGTTGGTTCTAATTCTTGGCCATTGTAAATAGAGCTGCAGTATACATGGGAGTGCAGCTATCCCTTTGACATGATGATTTCCATTCTTTTGGGTAAACACTCAGCAGCAGAATTGCTGGATTGTATGGCAGTTCTATCCATAGTTGTTTGAGGAACCTTCATACTGTTTTCCATAATGGCTGCACTAATTTACAGTCCCAATAGGTGATATATTTATATTGTAAATAAATTAAGAAAGATGTAAAAGCGAAAATTTATATGGTTTCTTTCCTTGATAAATTACCATCTTTGAGGTATTTTTCAAACCTGAATTAACTTGAATTCCTTTCTCTCTTTCTTTTTTTAAATCTAGAATGGTCAGCTGGAGTGTGTACGCTGGATGGTGAGCGAAACAGAAGCCATTGCAGAATTGAGTTGTTCTAAGGATTTTCCAAGCCTTATTCATTATGCGGGTTGTTATGGCCAGGTATGAAGGAGTTTTCAAGTATCTTCCTTTTGTGTTCTATATAATCTACCTCTTTTATTATTAGTCCATCAAAATCCAAAAATAGGAAATCATCAAAAATGTATCCAAAGATTTAAAAACAATGATACTCATTATAGCCTTTTTTTAATGAAGAAAAGTTTTAAACAACCTAAATATCCCAAGATAGAATATTGGATAAATAATGGAGCTGCATCCATATGATGGAGTTTTATGGGAAAATGATCATTCCATAGTATTAAATTAAATTGTATGATACAAAACTATTCTTGTAACTTTGAATTTTGGAGAGAAAGATAAATATAAGACTAGCAAAATCTATGGCACAACATGTTTATAATAGTGTAATGGAATTACAAGTGGCTTTTCTCTCTTTTTTTAAATTTTTCAGTATTTTCCAAATTTTCTACAATAAACACATTTAACATTTATTGAAGGAAAAAAATGGTATGTTTTCTTGAATCCAAAGTTAAGAAGAAAATCTTTATAAGGCGCTAATCAAGAAAGTCTCATTCAGTTAAAGATGAGCAAGCATGCTACTAGATGACTCTCGGTTACAACCAATTTCTACAACAGGAAATGTCACTTAGTAACTGATGTACAAAAATCACAATCAGGTGTATGGAGGGAAAAAAAATAAGTCACTACCTTACTTTGAGAGGGATGAGTGTAAATGATCCTTAAAAAAGTTGGAACTACAAAATGCCAGTCTCAGTCTTAGAAAGTAATAGTCAGCACTGTATTAAAATAGATTTAAATGTATTTGTTTGTAGCAAAGAAAATTACTTCTCATGCATATAACCGTATCCCCTTAGGCTTCATAAACTTTCCCAGTGGAAGTAGATTGTGGTATTGTGAACAAGAGATTATGCTTTTCTAGGCATGACAATCTCAAGTTCAAAGAATAGACTTAAGAATATTACCAGTCTTTCTTTAGTGGAAATCATGCTAGCTGACAGTTTATTTTGTGCTTCAATTATATGTATAAAACGTTTTCTCTTTGTGCCAGGCACCATGCCATCAGATTTTGTGTGCATTATCTGATTTATTCCTCAAAACAACTTTATGAGATGTTTTTATCCCCATTCTGTACAGGAGGAGACTGAAGAAAGAAAGCTAAATGACTTGCCCGGGGTCTGATGGCTAGTAAGAGCAAAGACTAGATTTCAGCTCAGGTCCTCTGACTGCAGGCCACGTTCTGTGTTGCCCCCAATTGGATAGATTGTTGACAGTGGCAACGATATAGCTAAAGAAGACTTTATTTTTTATAATTTTATTTATATTGTTATAAAATACATTTTAATACATTGTAATATTCAGAGTACCTCACACAGCTTATTGAAGAAGTGAGCAACTATACTGAAATTATGAAATGAAGAAAGATGCAAAAAGAACATTTTTGTAAAAACCACTGTCTTTGAAATACTATATTTCCTCCATTCTTTGTATGTTGGACTTACTACTCTTCATCCACACTGTCCTAAAAACAACTAATAGTAATTTATAGGCATTTGCTAAGGATGCCCTTTTTTGCTTATACTAGAAAAGAGGAGAATAAGATTTTCAGATGACCAGAAGAATTTAGGAGAATAAGATTTTCAAATGACCAAAAGAATTTGGTCAATGCTGATCCTCATAAGTCATTCTCAGTATAACACAGAATTTTATTAAATTCTGTGAATAAACGTTTCATGTCCCCGATTTCATTTGCTTATACGAAGGCTAATGAGGAATTGCAGATATCAGAATAGGAAAGGCTGCCTGCACTTTTGGTAGAGCTTGCCAATGAAAAGGAGGAAAAGATTGCATGTTCTGAGACTCTAAGTAAATAATTGGGCATTTGGCGTTCTTTGTCTTGGGAAATGTTGCTTATATACCAGTTTCTTTATTCAACTCTCACAGCAGGTTTCTCATAATTTTGAAGCTGTTGGGACAGAACAAAAGAAGGTGCCCTTTCTGGGACTGGTCAGGTGATAGTGTAGCTTACTTGGCTGGACTAGAGGAAAATATGGAAGTTAGTGACCTATTGGAAAAGCTGTGTCAGACATTTGCTTCATGCTAGTATCAGTCTTCAGGTTGTTATTTCTAGCTGATAAGCGTTTTTTATGAGCTCAAATACAGCTTTGAGGGGGTATTCCAGCAGCACCCTTAGGAGAGCATTCTTACCCAAGTGGAAAATGTGGAAGCCCATTAGAACTGGGAATTCTGTCCAGCCATCCTACATCCGCCACAGCCACTTATGTAACAGATAACCTGCAGAGATGCTGAACTTGGAACCATTCCAAGGCTAATATTTTCACAAGGAAGACTGTTATTGAACAGCTTTCTAATGGATTCAGCACATGCAAGTTTTTCTACATCAAGCCAGCACTTAACTGTGTTCTGGTTTTGTTTCTTCAGTAAATACCTCTGGTAAAGTATAGTATGGAGGAAAATTTCTTTCTTGGTTTATTTTAGTTGCCCTCATATAGATTCTTAAAGAATGGGCTCCATTTGACTCCGAATTGTGTCCTTTTCCTTGTAAAAATTATCTTTAAAGACACCAGTACCACAGGGTAGCCTGCAGTTTTTAGTAGTCTCCTGGAGTGATAGATCTTGGGGTGGTAGGAATTGATTTTCCTCATCTTGACACATGAAGTCTCAGGGTACAATTATTGTATTGCCTGATTGTACCTAGCAGAACTAGCCACTGGGACGTGAAGGTGAAATCCTCAGGAGACACGAGGAACAGGCAGGGGGTGTCCTCAGATAGGCCTGCTTTGCTGTCCTGGGAGAAGTTGCTGGCAAAACAATTGAGACAAAATCATCTCAATCAAAAGCTACCACCTGTGTAACTCGCACTGTTTTATTCAGACGTGAAGGTTCAGATTGTCTCTTCCAGACTCTCCCAGCAAAGCTTCCCTCCCTCAGTGCTTGGGGGCTTCTGCCTGTTCTGCATCGGTCGTTGGTGCAGTGGGCTCTGTGTTACTTTCATCATCAAACCTATGATTCCTTTTGTTTCTGAATTGTTCACATTACTTTTGCTCAAGAGATTCTTCTACAAAAACAACCTGCATCATAGCATTGAGCATTTACTAAGATCACCTTTGCCTACACTGTGTTTATTCTCCATTTGAAATGTTTGCCCCAATACAGATTTTTAAAAAGGATACTTTTTGAAAAAAGAAAAGGCTCAGCAATTTGTACAGATGGTCATGAGCAGTGATAGGCATGCAGGGGAGGGGGACGCTTCCTCAGGCTGTGTTGTTGTTTTTCCACAATTTACTTTAAAGAGGAGAAATATTCCCTTGTCTTTATTGTTTCACTGTCATGGGGCAGAAATAAGCAAACAATGCTGAAAGTGCTGCCGATGCAGATGAAAGCAAAATAGAAAAACCTTTGATTAGCATCCATCTGTTCTCCAAGAACTGGTCTTGAGAAAACATAACTGACACAGAGCTCCACAAATCTGAAGACTGACAAGCAATTAACTGTGATGTCTTTGACCCATGGGCACAAGGGGAGCGTGTCCTTCACAGAGTCAGGGGTCATGGGGAATGAGCAGTTGTGGATATCCACACTCGGAAGACAGAAAACAGAGTCAGGAAGAAGACTGGTCCCTAAATCAAGCTATTTGGGTTTTAATCCTAGCTCTACCACTCAACTAGCTCAATGGCCTTGGATATGTTCATTTAAAAAAAGAGAGAAAAAAAGAAAAGGTCTCGCTGGAGCTCGGTTTTGTCATCTGTAAAATGGTGGTGATAGAACCATTCCTCAGCATTGTTCTGAAGGCTAAGTGAGAAAAACCACATCTCCCAGCACATAGTAGATACTAGACAAATGTTGGCTGTTATAACTATTAGATCTCTTCCAATTTATTGTTTCTGTTGCTATTTACTTATTTAACCATAAGTAAAATGAAAGAGACGCTTACCAAAGAATTATTTAAGCCTTGATCTATTTAATTAATTCTTAGATGCACTTTTTTTTTCACATTGTACCATCTCTGGATTCTACATTTATTCTTACAATAAATAACATTGTGAAATTATTGATGAGCGTGTTTTTTACATTTTAACATCTCAAAAACTGGAATGAATCTTGTAATTGATGGCATATTAGAGTTGATGATCTATGATTACAAAGCTGACTCCTTTAGAGCTTATGGTTGTATCACAAACTATAGAGATTTTATTGACATCAGCAATAAACCTGTGACATACTTTTCAATTATATTTTATTAGACTTTGTCCAGCAAATGTCATAAATTCCATGAATTAATTGCCTCTCTAAACAATTTGCACTGCCTTTAGGAACACATAAAATGCAACATTAAAACAGGTTACAAAAAAAGCAGAAAATCCCCAGAAGAGAAAACTAGTACATGAAGGAAGTTTTCTGTCAGTAGATGGAAGTTGAACGCACAGATGGATGAAATGTAACTTGGAAAGGTATTCTGTGAAATGAAAAAATAATACAGGGCCTCTCCATCCTGCACTGGATTTTCTCTGGAAACTGTACTTCTGGGGAAATGAAGATCTGAAGTTCTTCCTTTACATTCTTCCATTAACATCTCCTCCCTGTAGACACACACATAAACAGAGAGCACAGTAAAGGGCTAAGAGAAGGGGAGGTGGACACCACTGCATATACACATGCTCCTCAACTTAGGATGGGGTCACTTCCCAATAAACCTACAGTAAGTTGAAAATATCATAAATCAAAAATGCATTTAATACACCTACCAAACCTCATAGTGTAGGCTGGCCTACCTTAAACATGCTCAGAACACTTGCATTTACCTATATTTGGACAACATCTGACACTAAACCTACTTATAATAAAATGTTGAATGTCTTATGTGCCACATATAAGTAAAAGATCAAAATTCAAAATTTGAAGTATGTATGTCAAAATTGCTATGGTTTTGTGCCATCGTAAAGTGGAAAAATCGTTAAGTGGAACCATCATAAGTCAGGGCCATCTATATATCTGTACATATACACATTAATAAGGGCCTTCTTAGTTGGAGGAAATAGCCATATTCTGTCCTCTTTTTGAGATATTTGTCAAATAAGTCATTGTTTGAATTATAGGGTAGGGCATGTTCTCCAGAATCAGAGAGGAATTTCTCTGAGATTGGATGCCTCATGCTTTTACTAAAACCAAGGATTCTAGCCATCTACGCATCTATCTCAGACATCCTAAATATTGGCTGTTTAGAAGATCAGGTGTACAGTCAGCCAATCCCTTTGGGTAGTACTTCTCTGCCTGGTGTGGGAGGAAATTTTTGTTTCCACATAATACCTCAGTGGACAGGCTGATGGCATATCTTCTTATTAAATTGTCCTACATACAGAACACAAAATTGAATTTGAGGTGCTGGACAAAGACCTGTCTTGTTCTGAACAATATGTAGTTCTTGCATATTGAGTTGGGTAAACTCTTTAATTGTAAGGAAGAAGAGTTATCCATGCCATCATTAAAAAAAAAAAAACAAGGTAGCTCTTGCCTCACACAGACCTGTGTGTCTCATTCTCCCAGATTACCAACCCCCTGCAAAGTCTGGGGCCCTAGCTTCTCCTCCAGATTTCTACAACAGGAAAATTCCTAGTCATAAAATGCAGTATTCCATTGCCTGCTAGTACAACCCTGTCACTAAAAGTCAAAACACTGTGATTTTAGTAAAGAGCGTTCTCTATGCACGTGGAATAGACATATCCATTATAATACTTAACTGGGTCTGGAAAATATGGAAATATACCTGACAGGAAGGTATATATAAAACATTTCTAAATATCTTGAACTCCTCTGAGCTTCCCTTGATGAAGAAAGAAGCTGCTAGAATATCAGAGAGTGTACAGTTGTCTTCTCCCTCAGTTTTCAGATTTATAAAATAAAATTGGATGATTTCTTAAAATCTCTCCTACTCTGCAATTTTAAGAGTCCATGATTTAATATCATGGAGCAAACCAGGTCACCACAAGTTGAGAATGACCCATTGAAGAGGATTTGTTCCACACGTGGTCAGGCCGTCTTTTTCACTGGTAGAGGCACAGCAACATGCCTTCTTGCAGTTTCCATGTGTCTTAGCCATTGACTTCAAAACAATTTGTTATGTTTTTTATTCTGAGGTACTTCCTCTCATCCAGATTTGTAAGGAGTTCAGATCACATGTACAATCATCTATCTAAAGTAATCCAGTATTTTTCCTCTACCTAACTGGGAAAAATAAAGGAAGTGGTTTTACCTCATGCATGTGAAAACAGCACCTGCTCTTACCTATATATCAGCTCCAACTTTCCCCAGGTTTGCCTCTGAAGAAGAGAGTTAAGCTTATCAGCATATCCTTATCCTGCTTCTAACTCCCAGCCCTAGCCTCCAGGCTGTGCTCCACCTTATTCTCTAGGGACCTTTGGGGGTTTCCCTGTCCAAGGATCTGTGTTTGCAGCTAACACTCACCCTGCTTTCCCAGGGGCATTCTTGGTAGGTTGTATGCATTGATTACGTTTTTCTCTTCTTGCTCTTTAAGGGTCTTTCACCTCGCTTGCTCATTTGGAAAAAGTTGGTACATTTAGTCTGTCCCTGATGTCTCAGATACCTTCATAAACAGTGCCCTGTTCCCCAGAATGAGGAGTAAAACATTAAAAGAGTTGGCTGTTTTTATCCAACATTCCTTTAGCGGATTAGTTGGCATGTTCAAAAGATGAAGGCAAATTTAATCCAGAAGAGTATAAAAGTTCATGACCAGTTCGAGCAAATAACTGGAAAAAAAAAATCCTTTAAAAGGCTAAGAAGAAAGAGGTTCAAGGCTATTTCAAACACATGATCATCTTTTTAAATGTCAAATTCCACCCGCTAAGCTTCATGCTGTTGTTTTTACCACTCTTATTTTTTTTTAACTTTATATTTAATTTTTTTATTTTGACACAGTGAAATCCCATCCCCCCTGCTTTCTCTAAAGGCCAAGCGTAACATGAAAATACCACAAAACATGCAGTGGGTAAAATGCAAACAGATTATGACAAAATATACTGACTTCTCTATGTTTTTGCTTTTGAAAGATTTGTGTTCAGAGCTTTTGGTTCCCTCCCTTTAACATAGAAGAAGAGAAAACTTCACCTTTAAAACACCACCAACATCTGGTCACAAAATTCAGTGAGGCTTTGTTTCAGCAATCTTATATTTGGAAACTTAAGGTGTTGCCTCTTTTTGTAAGCCTGTTGATTGCGGGAGGTATGGGATTAGAAAGGCATGGTTGAAGACTTCTAAACTTAAAAGAAGAAGCTAGTTATCTCAGTAGTCCAAGGTTTTATGATAATAGTCTTAAAGCTTACAAGCACTATTAACACAGTAGCAAAAACATTGCCTTGGGAGACTTGGAATCAAAAGACCTGGATTCTTGTTCCAATTTTGGATCTGTCTAGCTGTGTGACTTTGACGAGGTACTCAAACTTTCTGCCAATCCCATCTGTGCAATAAGTAAATAAAACAAGAGCATGTCCGAGGCAACTTTCTGCTTTTAGGATCAATTCTCTGTGTGGTCCTCTTTCATTCATTTCAGTCAGAGATTCATGGATTTTCAGTTCATACTGAGTGGGAATTTTTCTTGCTATGGTAAACTTGATTTTATCTAAGCTTCACAAGTTACAGTATTGTTTCCTCTATCTTTATATTTTACTTCTCTCCATGATGTTCCATTAATTCCAACTGCCTTTGTGTTTATAGGAAAAAATTCTTCTGTGGCTTCTTCAGTTTATGCAAGAACAGGGCATTTCGTTAGATGAAGTGGACCAGGGTGGCAACAGCGCCGTTCATGTGGCCTCTCAGCATGGCTACCTCGGGTGCATACAGGTACACAGGCCCTGCTGCTTAGCAGAGAGAAATGAGTGTATGGAGTAATAAAACAAAAAATGGAAATTTTGTTCGCTGAGAGAATGTCTGGATTAAATCACCTTTTGTATTACAGTGGACAATAGGAATTATATAAATATATTTGTATTTCTAGAAATCCACACAAGTGTCACAGGGTGTTAAAAGAGACTTATCCTGCCCTCTCAACATTACTCTAAAGCCCCAATGCCAGGAACAATAGACACGAATTACACCCATGTTCTCAAGACATTAGGGAAACCACTACCAGACTGACATCTCTCAGTTTCTCAAGTGGCAGAATTTTCTTGCCCTCCTAGCACATCTCTCCTTTCCAAGTATGTAAAAAACAGGACAGTTTTCAGGGGTGGATTAGACGAATTCTTCATAGTAGGGAGTAGTAAGCTAGAAAGACAGGGCTGTGGTCTCCTCCTCTATCTGTAGTAGGACTGAGCTTCTCAAGTGTTCAAAAGGCCTAGAATTGGTTGGGGATAGGGTGGGCCTGGGAGGGCAGGGGCTTAGATACTGATCCTCTCCGCCCTTGTGCAAGCTAGGCAGGGCCTTCATGGCCAACCATTCCGTCCATCAGCTTCAAGTAGCATCGCCCTTTTAGCCCAACATGCCTTCCAAATATTATCACATCCCATGCGTGCAATGAAGTCAAAAGGTTGGGGAGCAGAACCACAGGAGAGAAGAGGGAGGCTTGTCCTCCCGCCCCAAGGCACATGAGGGGTGCTCCAATAGGGCTGTTTTAGAGTGTGGGGTTCCTGCAGGAAGAAGAGGTGGCATCTCATCCTTCAGGTGAATACAGAGCTGCACGAAGCTGAGCCAAGCCTAGGGCCGCCATCAGAACAGCACATGGTGGGAGAGCCCAGTGGGGATCCCCAGAAGTTTGGGGTGTGTATGAATGTAAAAAGCAGGTAGACCTTTTCACCTAGAAAATGTTGAAGACTGTTATTAACAGAGCAGAGAAGCCAGCCAGAGGAGGAGGAGGGGCTGGCAGTGTGAGGAATGAAAAGGCTTTGAATTGGAAACAAAGTCATCGTTTTGATTTGGCCTGGAATTTTATTTATGAACATAAGTCATAATTACCAGAATCAAACCAATCAGATCATGCTTCATTGAAAATGACCCAACATCTATAGATTTGTTCCCATATCTACCTGAGATGTAGGAAGGAGAAAGTGACAACATATGGTTGAAGGCCATGATTAGAAAAAGTACTCTTACCTCAAGTTCATGTAGTTCAACGCATGTTATATGTATACAACATATAATGCATTTCCCACCCGTAAGAAAGTAACACTCTTTTTTGGTTTATGTATGTGTTGTTTCCTGTATCGCAAACTCGGCTCATTTCTTCAACAGGTACTGACTAAGGTCCTGCTATGCACAAGGTCGTCTGTATCCGAAATAAAACTGGGCAGTGAGGACCAGTTGCTCAGGAAGGTAGAGAGGACTCAGGAAATGACAGGAGAATATATGAGAAAACTGTAAATATATCAATAAAAACAAAAAGCAGAGGTAATAGCAGAAAGCTCTCTAGAGTGTCCACTCACATGAAACAGCTCTTTGGAGAGCTGACTTGATAGGAAATATTCCAAGAATCTGAAAGTTTTTCCATTATTTTTGGCAAAGCATGCATCTTCTAAATGAAGACACCAAGTTTTAAATGGAGTGATAAGAAATTGTAGAGTACAGAAAAGAGAGAAATTTAAATTCTTACCAGGATCTGTGGTAAGATTAGAGGAGTAAGATTATATTTTTTATGGAGGAAAGATAATTAAACAAACACTGAAAACTACATTTTCCATTTATCGAAATACTCTAATATTTAGTAGTGTTTAAATAAGCTTTTAATCAGCTAATAAATGACAAAAAGCCAGGGCAAACAAGCTCGTATCACTAATTCTATTTGAGATTTTAGTTATTTTTCTTTTTAATATGTGGAGAGGCATTCTGTCCTTTTAGACTATTCATCACTTCACTTAACACAAATGATATTTTTGGCACTAGATACCACGGATGTGGAAACTTGGATAATCTTGGAAAAGGGTCTCTCCACTGGGTCTGAGATTTAAAAAAAAAAAGATATAAAGAGACTGAGAGTGAGCAAGGGAACTTATGAGGTGAGGAGGGAACTGAGTAAGGAAAGCAGAGGAGAGTAAACTGCAGAGGTCGGAGTCCAGGGAGAGTAATAACAGTGTGTGTTTATATTGAGTCTGTTCGAGAGCTCCGAGAGCTCAATGCCGACACGGTCTGTGACACTCCTGTGCAGGAGGTGGCAATGGCTTTAAGGTGAATTGATCTTTCATGGTGAGTGATCATAAACCGAAAGGAAGACAGAGGTCCTTAATGACCTATAAGTAATCTGAATTTAAATACTGGAAGTATTACTTGTGGGAAAAAAATATTACCTCCATCCAAAAATAAATCTGGAGATTTGTAATCTCTTTATAATATTGTCAAAGAATATGTCAGAATCTGGTGGTTGATTAACATGGACGTAAGAGCTTTTTGTGAAATCTGATATGACAGTATAAAAGTTTTTTTTTAATTATTGACTTCATGCTCCATCATGCTCTGTCTCCTCTACTAATGATACCTTCGCCAGCTTCCATAACGTTAGCTTGCTTATGACTATTAAAATTTTCTCCAAACCTCAATCTTATTTCTGATTCAAAGTTTTCTCCCCACCCCAACCATCAGCTCAGATTAGGGACTTGGAATGGGGAGTGAGGCATGGTCGACTCTTTACACACCACTTTAGCTCCTGTTCCCGTCTCTCCTGGGCTGCGATGTTGGTGACAAAGAGGAGGTATGAAGAGAAAAACTCAAATGTCTCTTTGCTTAACTGGAAAAAGCCATGGCACCTCCCTGAAAGCTGTCACTGCTGCTTTGGCGGACTGTCGTCACTGATGTCCTTTGCAGCAACCTTCAGATGCTGGCTCTCTGGAAGGTGCTGTTGGTGGGGATTTCCGAGGGATCTCTGGAGCCTTCCCATTGATGCGTGACACGGGAAAACTGTTTACTTTCTCCTCCCCCAAACAGTTCCCTCTGACTGTGGTGCAGCCCACTGCTGACTGCTGCTGGGGAAGCCTCTCCTTGTTCATGGGGTGATAAGCTCACACCAAACTCCCTTTTACAAAGTCTGTTCAGTCCACACACATATCCTTGCCATGGCACATGGTGGGAGCGTGGGCTGCTTCACAGCCTCCCCATTCTCTGCCGTGTCATTTCTCTCCACCTCTTTTTATTCCTGATCAGGTAGGCTCAGGAACAGATCAGCAAGTGTTAATTCTCAAACCCATTACTACAGCCCAAAACCAGTTCCCAGGACCCAAGCAAATAAGAACGGGTAAACAAAATTCCATTCTCCCCATCTGACGACCATCCCGACTTCATGAATGATTCTCTTGAAACCCAGCCATGGAAAGGGACAAAACTCGCCACAAACACTGCCCTGCACATCTCATAAAGGAAAGGACTGTATGGACAGCAGCCTCCTCCCTTCTGTAGGCTGTGGGTGGGGATTGGTAGTAGTAGGATTGGTTCTGCTACATCTTTGTGGGCTCTGAAGGGAGGTGTCTGATATCAGCTGCTGAAAGGTCCCTGGAAAGTCTCGTTCATATGTGCTGGTACTCCGCTCCCCTCCCCCAACGCCATGGGCTTTGGTAACTGGTTTTGGAATAACAGGAAAAGTCCTACTCAACATTCTGTTATAGGCATTAAAAAATAATGTTTAGAGGGAGGTCCTGATAGTCACATGTCTCTACATTTTCTGACAGACCTTGGTTGAATATGGAGCAAATGTCACCATGCAGAACCACGCGGGGGAAAAGCCATCGCAGAGTGCCGAGCGGCACGGGCACACCCTCTGCTCCAGGTACCTGGTGGTGGTGGAGACCTGCATGTCGCTGGCCTCTCAGGTGGTGAAGTTAACCAAGCAGCTAAAGGAGTAAGTGAGCCATTGGCTCTGAGACAAAGTCTCACTTGTCATTGTTGTGCTTAGTTCCAGCCAAGCAGCGTGGTAAGCTCCCTTCATCGCAGAGTGCAGGGAATCCCCAACATTGTCCTCATCTCCTTTTCTTCCTCTGTCCCAAGTGCTCATGGCCAGTGTTCATGCTGAAGCTGCCACTGTGTGGAGGCAAAATGACAATTAGACAACAAAGCTCAGAGCAGCCTCCCTGAGCAGGGGATGGAGGCCACAGTGCACAAGGAGAGAGCATCTCTCTGTGCTCATCTCAGCTCAGGCCAGATTCTGTAGCAGGCACTGAGAGCACACACGGGCATCACCTCCAAACTTCTGTCCTTAATATCCCAGGAAATCAGAAGGGCATGGGAGAGAGAGAAAGGCTAGAGAAAGACCAATTTCTCAGTTTTCTCAAAAAGAAAAATGTGTGTTTGGGAAATTACAGGTAAAGAACTTGGTAGCCACCACGAGCAAATTTATTACAAAAATTAAGCAGATGATTTTTGAATACTCGATATAAAATAGTGTTTAGTCAGCATGAAGTTAGTTAAACCACTCTGTGACTAACTAAAGACTCTATGACTAAACTCATAAACTTTTCTTGATAAGATTATTAGACTGGTACATATTGTGTATCTGGGTGTCAGGGAAGCATTTCTGGAAGATTGTCGTGAAATGCTTGAAGAAAGCGGGGAGGATGAGAGTCCATCAGGTAGGTCTCCAGCAAGTTGAAGGATGAAGGCCCTCATGCCCACCTGAGAGGACCAAGGTCAGCCCTTGGAAAGTAAACAGATCAAATTACAGTTGCTGTATTGGAGAGGGTTCCCTGAAAATCAGAATCAGTATTCAAAGTAATATTGACAGATTAGGAGGATAAACCTTAAAAATTCAATTTTAGAGGGAAAACATAAAGTCTTACCTTTAAGTTTTATTTATTTATATTTCCTGGATATGGATTATTTGGGGGGGAAAAAAAGCCTAGGATGTGTGAGAGGCCTTAGTTGATTATAATTCATGCAAAAGTATGACATGGCCTGGGACCTCCATCTCTTCTCTAAGCTTGAGGAAACCTCCCTTAACTTCTCTACTTCCGTGCTCTTGTCTTGGAGCTACAAGTCTCTGTGCCCCTCCACCCATCACCTAGAATAATCTGTTTAAAGAATTTAGACTTCTACTAGGGAGAAAAAGTGTTAACTTAAAAAATAAAGGGGTTAATTCCAAGCATCCTCTGCCCAGTTACACAAAACTTCCTGTGTCAGGTGAGCTTAAAGGTCTCAATGTAACTGAAGGGAAAATGCACACAAATTAATAACTCAGTAAGTTATCTTTCCACAGTGAATGTACTTGTGTATATGTCGTTATGTGCCTGAATAGGTATTTCTAAAAATAAGCTCTAGAAAAAGAATTGCTAGAATGAAAGGCATAGATATTAAAAATGTGGGTAGGTGTTGCCTGTTATCTTTCCAAAAGTGTGACACCAATGTCCACTCCCTCCAGTAGTGTGTGGACATATCAATAAAGAGAAGCTTTAAAGTGATCCAATAGAATGTTTTTTCTAAAGGTTCATCCTGAAAGAAAAGATCACAAAACATTCTCCTCAGTCTCTATACTACTGAATCTGAAAAGCTTTTATGAGTTACAATAGCTGCTTTATTGGTGAACTGATCAAAGTTAGGGTCTTGGATTTTCTCTCTGTTGATGACTCTGGGATAAAATACACATATACACTAGTAGACAACAATCCTTCTGTTGTCTCCAAAGCTCAATGCTGTAGACAGTTGTACTTAGGCCAATTACAAGATAAAATAGAAGAGGTTATGTTGTATGCCCTAGTCTTTTACTTACTGTGTACCTCAGTGAAGTTGGCAAAACTAGAAATGAATTGAGAAAGCCACTTGATATAGCCACAGTACACTGTACCTTCAGGCTCCCAGGCAGCAAAGACACAGAAACATGCAGGAGGAAAGATGTAAAACACTAGTCTTTCTAGTCCAAATTTCTGTGGGGAGACAGTTTTTCCCACCTTTACCAACTCTTTATAGTTAAAAACATTGTTACTATTTAGGAATGGCAGGCTTCAGCTCTGTTGAAGTCCTAATCAACAAGCCTGGATATTATGGGTTGAATTGTACCCCCCAAAAAGATTTGTAGGAGTCCTAACCCCTAGTACCTCCGAAGGTGACCTTATTTGGAGACAGGGTCTACACAGCAGTAATCAAGTTAAAGTTAGGTCATTAGGGTGGGTTCTAATCCAATATGACTAGTGTCCTTATTATGGGTTGAATTGTACCCCCCAAAAAGATTTGTAGGAGTCCTAACCCCTAGTACCTCCGAATGTGACCTTATTTGGAGACAGGGTCTACACAGCAGTAATCAAGTTAAAGTTAGGTCATTAGGGTGGGTTCTAATCCAATATGACTAGTGCCCTTAAAAAGGAGAAAATTTAGACACAGAGACAGACATGCACACAGGAAGAAAGCCATGTAAACATGAAGGCAGAGATCGGGGTGTTATGTCTACAAGCCAAGAAATGCCAAAGATTGCTAACAAACCACCAGAAGCCGGCAGAGAGGCGTGGAACAGATTCTTCCTAAGAGTCTTCAGAGGGAACCAACCTTGCTGGCACCTTGGTCTTGGACTTCTAGCCTCCAGAACTGTGAGACAATAAATTTCTATTGTTTAAGCCACCTAGTTGTGGTACTTTGTTATGGCAGCTCTAGCAAACTAATACAGTAGACATATACTCATTTTTTTCTTTAAGTAATTAAAGTTTATTAGTCCTTTCTGAGGGCTTCTTTAGAATCTAGACAGTAGAGTCTTTCTCTTCCATTCATACCTGGGATTCCAGTCATCAGACAACCCAGTTGCCCCCAAATAGTTTTCTTGACTATGTCACTTTAAGACACCTAATAAACCTTTTAAAAGCAGACTATAATCTTTCTTCCTCTGTTTCAGCACCTCACTAAATATTTTTTCTTAAGAACTTGACATCCAGTACCAACTAGCAAAGTGGAAAAAGTAGAATGCTCTAAGTATTTTTGGTTTTTATTCTTTTGTTGGACCAGGGTCAGCAAATTATAGACTGTGGGCCAAATTCAGCCCACCACCTGTTTGTAAATAAAGTTTTATTGGAACCCAGCCACACACATACATTTATGGGCTGATTTCGTGCTGCAAAGGCAGAGTTGAGTAGTTGTGATGAAATTATGTGGCTCACAGGCCTAAAATATTTACTATTTGGCCCTTTAAGAAACAGTTTGCTGGCTCCTGCTTTGGACCATTAAGTTTTCAGTAGGGGAGTCTGGCACACAAGTGAAATGTAATGAGGTCACAGACTTCTCTGGTCTTAGGGATGAAGTATTAGAACTATAACTGATGCTTCTGAGAAAAACGAAGGGAGTGCTTGGGGCTTATGAAAGGGTATTATCAGAATCCAATCTCACAGAATTAGATTCAGGCAGCCATTGGTGTTGAGTATACGCAGTGACACTCAGCAAGGAGAACACTGGGCTTCCTCAAGCCAGTATCTAAGGTATGGCAGTCATTTTTACAACACTTATAACACTTATAATGCTAACTGTATTAATTTTCTATTGCTTTGTAACAAACTACCACAAAATTAGTGCTTTATAGTAACACAAATTTATCTTACATTTGCTAAGTCATATGGCTGGTAAGGGTCACCAGACTAAAATCAAGCGTGTCAGCAGTTGTTCCTTTCCGGAGGCTCTAGGATGACAGTCTGTGTCCTGCTCATTCAGGTTGTTGGCAGAATCAGTTCTTTGTAGTTGTAAGACCGAAGTCCCCATTTTCCCTGCGTCAGCTGAGGATCATTCCCGGCACTAGAGGGCGCTGCTTTCCTTGGCTCACAGCCCCCTTTCTCCAAATTCAAAGCCAGCAAACAGCAGATAGAGTCCTTCTCATACTCGGAATCTCTCTGACCTGCTCCTCTGCCTCCTCTTCTGCTGCCAGACTCAAGTGATTAGTTCTAAGTCCAGGATAACCTCTCTATTTTAACATGAGCTGATAAGCAACCTTAATTCCATCTGCAGCCTTAATTCACTTTTGCTGTGCGAGGTAACATAGTCACATTTTCCAGGGATTAGGATGTGAGTAGACATCTTTGGGCAACACATTAATACTACAGAGTTCAGGAGATACTGCTTATTCCTATAAAGTCAGAATCAGTTTGATTTACTTATTTCAACTTCTGTAGTAATTAATATGTGTTTTCTAAATAGATTTTACTTTCTGTAACCTATGGCTTTTAAGCTATTTTCCTAACTTGAAAGCACATTCCGATACACACACTCGTACATCCAGAGGAAATGGAGCATTGCTGTGCATTGTTTTCCCTTTATATAAGAAATGCTATATTATTTAATGGTTTAAGTATTTCCAAAGTGGGAATAGTTTGCTCATTTTGTTTTATTTTTGTTTTATAATCAGTAACTTAATCACTTAAAAATGCAAACAATTTAGAAAAAATAAGTAATGCTTTGGAGTATATTCTTCCAGATTTTTTTCAGATATATCAGTATATGTATTTTTTTCTATATGTCATTATAGAAATAATTATAATTTATTTACTCAGACTTATTGATGAGCATTTAGGTTACTTAAAGTTTTTCACTAATATTAACAGTAAACATCTTTTGGGGGTACGTTTGGTTGTTTCCTTAGGAAAATTTCTGAACTGTAAATATGAAGATTATGCATATTTTTAAGGCTTTTGAATTTATTGCAACTTACTACAAATTATTATGAAAAAACGTATTCCTACAAATTTATAGCAGTATATATCAGAGCTTATGCATCTGGTTGTTTTCCGCAGACAGACAGTGGAACGTGTCACACTGCAGAACCAACTCCAGCAACTTCTGGAGGCCCAGAAATCAGAGGGCAAGTCCTTGCCTTCTTCACCCAGGTAATACCAGGCATATTGTTGTTTAGAGTTAAGTATCTAAAATCTCTGAGCCTTCTTTTGGACTTCCTTTTAATGTTTTTTAAAAGGATAATAATAGAAAATATTTTATTCTTATAAAGAGGAATGAAAATAAGACATCGCAGTGGAAAGGGCACTATTTCTGATTTCCACAACTATGAACAAGTCACTTATTCTTTCTGAGTCTTTCATTCTTTATCCATGAAATGGGAATAAGGATATGTAGGTTGATAAGTTTGTTGAAAATGGGATTAATGAGGGCCGGCCCGGTGGTGCACTGCTACAGTGCGCCGGTTGGGAGCGTGGTGGTGCTCCCGCCGAGGGTTCGGATCCCACATACAGACCGGTTCCCGCTCACTGGCTGAGCGAGGTGTGGGGGCAACACCGAGGGTTGCGATCCTGTTGCCGGTCCTGGTCCGGTACGGGCGCGACACTGAGGGTTGTGGTCCATTGCCGGACACGAAAAAAGACAAAAAGGAAAAAAAAAAAAAGAAAATGGGATTAATGAAAAAAATGCATGCAAAATGCATGTCTAAACAGTAAAACAATACACAAATTTATAGTCATAGTAGTCACAGCATAAGGAATGAGTCATGCTAGACTTTGGTTATGGTTGCTACTGTGGAATATTGTCAAATTGTTTTGAAAAGCCATTAAAGGATTATCCTTATTCAATTCTTATTTATTTGTAAATTATTATTGGCAGTAAAGGCCATGCAGTGATTTGTGGCTGAGTCATTTTACCTCAGGATGAAATCATCTCATGTATTCTTCATCCTCTTTTCAGTTCACCATCTTCACCAGCTTCCAGAAAGTCCCAGTGGAAATCTTCAGATGCAGATGATGAGTCTATGGCTAAAAGCAAACCAGGAATCCAAGAGGGGATCCAGGTTCTTGGAAGCCTGTCAGCATCCAGCCGGGGTAGGGCCAAAGCAAAAGATGAAGATTCTGATAAAATCCTACGCCAGCTTTTGGGAAAAGAAATCTCAGAGAATGTCTGCACCCAGGAAAAGCTGTCCTTGGAATTCCAGGATGCTCAGACTTCCTCTCGAAATTCAAAAAAGATCCCTCTGGAGAAGAGGGAACTGAAGTTAGCCAGGCTGAGGCAGCTGATGCAGAGGTCACTGAGTGAATCTGACACAGACTCCAACAACTCTGAGGACCCCAAGAACACCCCTGTGAGAAAGGCTGACAGGCCCCGGCCTCAGCCCATTGTGGAAAGCGTGGAGAGTCTGGACAGCGCAGAAAGCTTGCACATGATGGTAAAGAAGCATACCTCGGCATCAGGACGCAGGTTTCCTTTCAGTATCAAGGCCTCCAAATCCCTGGATGGCCATAGCCCATCTCCCACTTCAGAAAGCAGCGAGCCAGACTTGGAATCCCATTGTCCAGGCTCAGGGAACAGTCCTACAGCCCAGCCCTCTGGAGACCCCACTCTGCCCATCCCTGACAGCACTGCTGCCCAGAAAGTTGCCACAAGTCCCAAGAGTGCCCTCAAGTCTCCATCTTCCAAGCGCCGGACATCTCAAAACTTGAAACTCAGAGTTACCTTTGAGGAGCCTGTGGTGCAGATGGAGCAAACTAGTCTGGAAGTAAATGGAGAAAAAGACAAAGACAGGGGCAGGACCCCCCAGCGGACCTCCGCAAGTAGCGAATCCGGGGATCAACTGAAAAGACCTTTTGGAACCTTTAGATCCATCATGGAGACACTCAGTGGCAACCAGAACAATAATAATAACTATCAGGCAGCCAACCAGCTGAAGACCTCTACATTGCCCTTAACCTCACTTGGAAGGAAGATGCCAGATGCCAAGGGAAACCCTGCAAGCTCTGCTAGCAAAGGAAAGAATAAGGCAGTGAGTGCTATTTGGAGAGTATCTTTATTTTTTGGCCCTTGACTTGATTACATTGTTCCTAACACTACAGATTTTTGACCCATGCCACCTTGAGGGAATCCCCTGAAATATTCCAAAGGGATCAATGGAAAGCCCAATTCATATGTTTCTAATAAGACAAGTCATGTTAGAGTACATACCCCTTGCTCTTCCTTTGGAAAATACTGTAAGAGAGAAAGGCAGATAAACCAGAGAACATTATATTCTGGTCCCTAAATTTCCCTAAATAGCTTGATTCTTGGGTGTTAGGGGTCCTAGACGTGGGAGGCATTTCTACAAGGTGAAACCACCAATATGTGCAAAATCAGGCCCTTCATTGGTGCTGATTCTGCCTCAGGAAGTCTGTTTTCTTCATGTGACTGGATAGTGTATTCTCAAACCCAATTAGAAAGCACATAAAGAGAAACTCTATTTCTAAAGACTTAACTACTCAACTTTCGAATGACCTTTGAAATGAATATACCACAGAGACCTCCACACTGGCATTTTACAGCACAGACTCCCAAATGTCAGTTGGAGGCTATAGAGTCTGAAGTGCTTGCCAGTACGCAGGGGATGGTAGAGTGTGCCATGAAGCACATTTATATTTGCATTTATGGAAACTCATACACTATATTCTGTGAGTAAGAGATATGAGTATCTTTTTAGGCAATGTTTCCTGCATGCTCAGTGCTTGCCATGCCATCCAAAAATGCTATAGTAGCCAAAAATTGTAAAACCTTCTATGGGACGGAATGACCTAAATCATACTCCATGAAATCTACATAAACCACCCAGTGGAGTATCAGAATCTTCATAATTTATTATTTGCTGTAACGTTTAAATCCCATTACAGTAAGGTCTAAGATCTGTCCAAATGCTTTTTGCAGAAACCAAATCAAGTCTTAGTTAGTACCTCTCTAATTAGTTGAGCACCAATTTTTAAATTATATATTGATTTTCTCCGTAAATTGTACTTATTATAAAGGACTTTAGCATTTATTTGTTTCATCTAGAAAAGGAACACTTTTTGCCAAGACGCCAGACCTCAAAACTTAAATTGCTCAAATAAAACTTTTCCATGTAACTTAATGAGTTCTCTTTTCAGTAGTATAAGAATCATCATCTCAACAGTGTCCCGTGCTCCTTAAAGTATATATTAAACTGCTGTCCTCTTATCTACCTCCAGCATGCTTTGTGTTTATTGGAACTTGTGCATGTGCTGAGCTTGTTGCATGTTTTCAGATGATTTTAATTGCACCTCTCTAGGAGATGTACGGCAGCTGCATCAATCTTTCCTCTAACACGGTGATTGAAGAGCATCTGCATAACTATGCACGGTACGTGGTGCTAGGAGATGCGTTCTGCAACATTGCCATACCTTTGCTTTGAATTGCATGAGCTTTTAAATTATGGACCTGGGGCACTTTTCAGCAGGGGATGGCACCAAGGAAGAAAAAAATTACATCTCTCCCCCGAAATAGGAGCAAGCACAGACTGGTAACTAAGTCATAGGAAGTACTCCATTGGAGGGGCTATATTCCAGCATCAGTCAAAAAAATCTACTCAGTTCACAGACTTGTGTGTTTCCTAGTTGACTTTGGCTGTCAGTCTTTGTTTTAAAGGAGTCAAGTACCAAGTAAGTATTGAAATTAAATTTCCTGTCATAGGTGGAATGAATCAGCCTCCAATCAGAATCAGAACTTTGAAACAGAGCTGGAGTTTTGTTTCAATGCTGATTATAGACTGAAAGATCCTTTCATCACCATTCTGCTGATCTGAGGAGAAGCAAGGCCTTGCCATTTTGAAATTTCTCTGGCTTAACATTGTGAGCCTCGATTACAGTCCATAAGCTGGTCTTATGAGTGCCCACCAAGATAAAGGTCTTTCTTAAACAGAATGTTTACAATTCAAAATGCTTGGACTGTGTACATAAAAGGGACAAGATCAGGTCTCAGTGACTGGGCCACATCCTTGGGCAAAGTCCTCCTGGTCCTCCTACAGCATACCTTTTGTCCCCCCACCAGGAATATGCACAATTTCCTGACAAGGCAGGAAACAGAAGGAATAAAAAGAGAGCAGCTGAAGGGGAGATAATACACTCAGTGTCTCTTCTTGACTGGTTCATTTCAGAAGAGTTTAACCCTCCAACCCATTTTAAAAGAAAACTGTTGCTTTTAAATAATTTAAGTTAATAGAAAAATCATGACATGCCATTCAGCTGTCTTCCAAAATCCTCCAAAGAATATGTATGTGTGTGTGTGTGTGTGTGTGTGTGTGTGTGCATGCACATGTGTGTATGGGTGTACGTGTTGTGAGTATAAATTTTAGTTCAGCACACGAAGGTAGAAGAAAGTCACCTTTCTTTTCCCCCTCTAAATTAAATTTAATCTGCTCTAGGTCTGTATTCAGGCTGGAGGGAAGTTATACGTCAGTCATTTTAGGGGGTGCCCCTAGGGGTCTTATTCATTCAGTATGCTGAAGGAAGAGCCTTAGAGCTTTGATATTTACTGGTCACTGGTGGTCTGCTTGGGTTAAGCTCACATGTTGCCTGAAGGCAGGCATCTGGACTGCTCTGGCAACACTGGGGCAGGGAATCTTAGCCAGTGCTGAGAGCCCAATGCCTAGAGTGGGAAGGGAATAGAAAAAATACCCATTCCCCTCCCAGACATTGGTATTAGCCCACTGCTGTGTCTCCTGACCTAGGTCCCCTCTGCCCCCTGCCACCCCGTACCCTTCTCTGCCCCTATCTTGGGTTAAATGTGTCTTCTGGTACCTGAAAAATTCTGCTTTGGTCTTTAAACAAAAGTCACCAGCAACAACACCCTGAGGCACAGAAGCACAAAGACTTGGCAGTCTGTTTAGGAAGGAAGAGAATACCTCCCCCTTCTTCCAGGCTCCCACAGCAGCTGAGAACAAGACAAGTAGTATCACAGTAGATTCTCCTGCCAGAAATATTTCATCCTTTCTTTTTACAAGCAAGGGAACACAGCTGAGCAATCTACTATAAAAATCAGAGCACAAAATGAGGTTATGGGGCTACTCAGATATCTAACACTAGGTTAAGACTTTCCCACTCAGCTTAAGGAACAATCCTAAAGGCTCGGTTTGGACCTATCAGAATCACTGGCTTTATGTATCAACAGAGCTTGATTTCAGTAAGAAACCCAAAATTAAAAATAGTGTATTTAAATAAGCGTCCTGAAATCCCCTCAGTATCCTGTAAATTAACCTGTATTTGACTATGGTTTTAGTTTGGCATGTATTTCCATAGGAAGTGGAAAACCTAGTTGTTTCATGCTAGAGAGGAGAGGTTTGTCTGATTCACTCAGAATCACACAGAGACGGAGAGAATTGGCCTCATTCCTTCCTTAAATAAAGCAAGGATGGATATTTCTAGTTGCAGTAAAGATTCCTTGAGAAGCTAAGACCTGTGGGAATGTGGGCATGGAAACACCTAACTGACTCTAGTACCTGCCTCGTTTTGCCTAGGAGACCCCCTGCAAGAAGGAAAGGAACCCAAGTATTCATCTAACAGTGATGACTTCAAATCTTGGCCCAAAAATTTGCTTGAAGGCCAAATGGCCCCTCTCAGGTAGCAGGAACTGCCCAAGATCATATAATTTTGGAAGCCAGTGGCAGTCATTGAGTTGGAGTTGATGCCAAATTTTATTGCCACTGAATGGCCCTATTAGTATAGCCCTGGGAAAAAGAGTGGGGCAGGGAATCCCAGTTCCAGGGATACTCTGGAATCGCATTTTAGTTCCTAAGAAATTATGTTTCCCACTAAAGAAAATATAGGGACAATAAATATAACATTTTAAAGAATGTCAGCTCTGTGAGGGGGTTCTGTTTGCTGTTTGTTTTTCTAAATTGGTCACATTTTGATAGCAAAGAATCTAAGTTTATTTTTAATGCCCTTTAAAATTAGATCCAACTCTATTACTTTGAATCGCTTTCCCAGTGTGTTTCAACTGCAGAGGATAACTTGGTTTATAACAAGCAGATTTATCTCTACTTTTTCTTACAGAGGACAAGTTGGTTTTAAGTTATTGCAACTCCAAGGATATGTTTGCAATTACTTGCCTTGAAAAGTCAATGAAACATTCATCTCTCGGAATTTAAGTCTATCTGAGATCTGTAACACATGAAGTCGGTGTTGATTTCAGTTACTCATAGGCAGAGGCCGTTAACCCCTGGCCACCACCAGTAACACTTTCTCTGACCATGGTGTACCTATTGCCTGAGGGGTTAGCATCAGGAAGCCCCTAATCCTAGCAACAGCAATAGAGTAGTCTTTTTAAAAAGACATTAAGCAATGAACACCATTAGTGTGGGTTTTACTAGCAAGGAATTAGCCACACCGGGAGTTATATATCTGGAGCCAAGAGCTAGTATCAGATATTTTGCATGGATCTCAAGGTTATTCAACAGCTACTTCAAAGAGAGTGGTCTGTTTAGGTTGTGGTGATGTGACATCTGCTATGGCAATGGTCATCTACTGTGCACAATAGAGGGTCAGAGTTTGGGGTGTCCTTCCCTCACCCCCAGCACATACAAACACATTTCTGTCCTTACTGTCAGGACATTATACTAAACAGAAAAATGAGCAAAGATGTAGAAGACATTGGGAAAGGAGAGGTGAGGCCCTGGCTGAAATCTGTTCCCGACCACTGAAGAGAATTTCCAGAATCATAATGGAAAAATGTAATCAGCACACACAAAAAAGGAGTCTTTGATGCTGCCGAACTAGTATGTCCTTGCCACAGTTCCTCTGTATATAATCAAATAACCACATTTTAATCTTGTGTTACTTTTTTGAACTTAAAGTATCAAAGTGTTAACATTGTTTTTTACCCATGTGCCTGATTCTTGAAGGGATAATTATGTAATTACTTAGCCATACAGGTGTGATACCAAGCTATCTGGGTATGTGTTGACTGCATAGTTCTAGAGGGAAACTCCTAGGGCAGCCTGAATCTTACCAATGTAACACTTCAGAAATGTTTGACCAAGTGCTGACACAAAAAGGTATTCAGTAAAGTAGATGGTGTGTAACACTATAGACATTCAAGTTTCTGCTCAGAAACCATAGTTTCAAGTTCTAAGCCCTGGTCTGAAGTATGTTTTCCTGTGTTTTAATTTCTAATATGCTGGTACTAGGGTCCCAGCCAGTCTGCAGGAGCAGAAAGGCAACAGCTAGGT
The DNA here is from genome assembly GCF_000696425.1 of Galeopterus variegatus. Classification (NCBI taxonomy): domain Eukaryota; kingdom Metazoa; phylum Chordata; class Mammalia; order Dermoptera; family Cynocephalidae; genus Galeopterus; species Galeopterus variegatus. The sequence goes on from NW_007729602.1 coordinate 26,700, forward strand.
ACCTGGGTGATTGCCTCTGCTCCAGAAACCTCTAGAGCCCAGCTGCCGCCCATCACCTCCCCATGTTTCCCAGGGTGTTCTGTGTTTCCCGCACAACTCCCGTCCTGCCCTTCCCCACCTCTGCCTCCTCTAGGGTTCAAATTAGTTTCAGAAAGAAAACTTATTTCAAACTAAAGCTTTGTGTCTATGACTGAGAGGACAGCAGGCGACTAATCTCGAACCCTTTCTCCACATGAATTAAGTGACAGTTTCTCCTTCAAAACAGGCCACAGTTTTAGGTTGTCATAGGCTGCTGCATAGTAGAATTACAGGGAATTGCCTCCTAATAAGATAGATTCTAGTGTATAGAAAAACTTGCCCATGTTATAGGGAATAGTTACAATGATCATATCTTTCCAGTATCTAAGCACAACTTAGCAAACTCTTTATGAAGGCTGGCAGAGTTCCCAAGATGAATGCAAGTGTGTTTCACAAGTAGGGTGTCTTTTCATAAACTCTTTACACCCTCAGGGAAAAGGAGAAAGCAGATTCTACCACAGGAAGACAGTGTAACGATGTTTAGTATCAAAGTATGATGAGTTGAGGCTTTTAAAAAGCTATTGTAAGAAAGACCCATGTACTGTTTTAAATCTCTGCCCTAAGAAGGCAGGAAGTGAACATGTGAATTTGGGAACACCCACAAACTATCAGACTATCCATAGGAGGCTACAGATGGGAGACTGGCCTTGGAAACCATCATCATCCCACTGGAACACATTCTTTCAGCATGCTAATCCTGGTTAAGGGTAGTCAGAAAACTTAACTCACTTTACCTCCACCCTCCTTTTCTCACTCCCCAAAGGTCCAGTTTGGAATTGTGTAGTCCCAAAGGGGATACATGTTCTGAAGGCATCATAGTTACATCACATGTCTGCCACCGCTAGAGGCATCTCTGTAAATTCAAAGAGCAATAAACTATCTATAAACTCTTCAGGCTGGAGGGCTGTTTGGGGGTTTGGGTTTTTGTTTTTTAACATCTACCTGTACATTTTAGTGGGGTACAGTGTGTTGTTTCAATACATGCATATACTGCACAGTGATGCACTTAGGGTAGACAGCATAGTTTTGCACCCATTAGTCCACCACTTGTCCTCCCCCCCAGCCCTCTTCCCTCCCAGCCTCTGGAGATCATTATGCTACTCTTTACTTCTGTGAAAACCACTTTATTTTTAGATTGCACGTATGAGTGAGATCATGTGGTATTTGTCTTTCTGTGCCTGACTTACTTCACTTAACATGATGGTTTCCAGTTCCACCCATGTTGCTGCAAATGATAGGATTTCATTTTTTTTATAGCTGAATAGTATTCCATTGTGTATACATACTACAGTTTAAAAAAAACTTTTTGTTTTTATTGCATATCATCAAAAAGAAACTGCACTGTATTTAAAACAGACAAGAACATTCACAAGGATGTGGAGACCCAAACTTTTCTTCTTTTCTGGCCCTTACCTGCACTCCACATGAATGGAACCCACTAACAAAGACCATAATTGTTTTGGGGGCTACAGAGCTGTGTTGGGCCCTTGTGCACTGTCCAGTTTGAAGACTGCTGGTGACAATGACAAGTTTCTCGGCCGACTGACTAGACCAGGAGGGCTGCCCCGGGGCTGTGTTATACCATGGTACTTTCATCCATTGATTCGTTGTTGGGCATTTACGCTGACTCTGTCTGTTGGCCACTGTGAATAGTGTTGCGATGAACATGGGAGTGCAGGTGTCTTTTTGATATATTGATTTCATTTCCTTTGAGTATTTACCCAGTAGTGGGATGGCTGAGTTGTAAGGTACACCTATTTTTAGTTCTCAGAGGAAACTCCATACTGTTTTCCACAGTGGCTGTGCTAATTTACACTCCCACCAACAATGTAGGAGAGTTCCCTGTTCTCCTCGTCAATATTTGTCATTTTCTGTTTTGTTGATAATAGTCATTCTAACTGAAGTGAGATAATATCTCATTGTGGTTTTAATTTGCCTTTCCCTAATGATTAGTGACTTTGAGCATTTTTTCATTTGTCTAGCTGTATGTATTTTTTTTTTTTTTTTGTCTTTTGTCTTTTTTCCGTGTCCGGCAATGGATCGCAACCCTCAGTGTCGCCCCCGTACCGGACCGGGGACTGGCAACGGGACCGCAACCCTCGGTGCTGCTCCCGCGCCTCGCTCAGCCGGCGAGCGGGAACCGATCTGTATGTGGGATCCGAACCCTCGGGCGGGAGCGCCGCCGCGCTTCCCAAGCGGCGCACTTATCCAGTGCACCACCGGGCCGGCCCATATATATATATTTTTTTTTTACTTAAACAGTTAACTGTATTTATCTGGGATACAGCATTGAATATCAAAACCTGTATGCAATATTTGATGCTCAAGTCAGGATAATTAGTATATTCACCATTATACAATGTAATCATATTTTGTGGTCCTTTACCAATTTCTCATTAATCCCCTTTCCCCCTGCCCCTTTCCCAACATTGGTGCCCTCAGTTCCATTCTGTCCTTTGGAAAGTTGAACAAGTTGTGATTGTTGTATCTTCCTTTTTTTTTTTTTTAGCTCCCACTGATGAGTGAGTACATGTGGTATTTCTCTTTCTGTGCCTGACTTATTTCACTTAACATAATTTTCTCTAAGATCATCCATGTTACTGCAAATGGCAGAATCACGTTACTTTTTATGGCAGAGCAATATTCCATTGTGTATATATACCATATTTTCTTTATCTAGTCATCCACTGATGAACAGTTAGGTTGGTTAACTCTTGGGCTATTGTAAATAGAGCTACAATAAACATGGAAGTGCAAGTATCTCTTTGACATGATGATTTCCATTTCTTTGGGTATATACCCAGCAATGGGATTGCGGGATCATATGGCAGTTCTATCTGTAGTTGTTTGAAGAACCTCCATACTATTTTCGGTAGTGGCTGCACTAACTTACAGTCCAACCAGCAGTGTAGGAGGGTCCCCTTTCTCCCCAACCTCACCAGTGTTTGTTACTCTCTGTCTTTTTGATAGTAACCAGTCAAACTGGCATGAGATGATATCTCAGTGGGGTTTTGATTTGCATTTTCCTGATGCTTAGTGATGCTGAGCATTTTTCATGTGTGTGTTGGCCATTTGTATGTCTTCCTTTGAGAAATGCCTATTTAGCTCCTTTGCCTGTAGTTTAATTGTGTTACTTGTTTTTATACTGTTAAGTTGTTTGAGTTCATTGTATATTCTGGGTATTAATCTCTTGTCACATGTTGTTTCCTGTGCTCTTGGGATCTTATTCATAAAGTCTTTGCCTAGTCCTACTTCCGAAAGTGTTTCCCTATGTTTTCTTTTGGGAGTTTTATAGTTTCAGGTCTTATATTTAATTCTTTAAAACATTTTGAGTTGATTTTGATATATGGCTAGAGGTATGGGTCTAGTTTAATTCTTCTACATGTGGATGTCCAGTTTTCCCAGCACCATTTTTTGAAGAGACTGTTCTTTCCCCAATGTATGTTCCTATAGTCTTTGTCAATGATCAGTTGGCTGTAAGTATATGGGCTGATTTCTGGGTTCTCTATTCTTTTCCATTGGTCCAAGTGCCTGTTTTTATGCCAGTACCATGTTGTTTTGGTGACTGTAGCTTTGGAGTATAATTTGAGGTAAGATAGTGTTATGCCCCTGCCTTTTTTTTTTTCCCCCTCAGGATTTCTTTGGCTATTTGGGGTCTTTTTGTTACATATGAATATTAGGATTGTTTTTTCTCTTTCTGTGAAAAATGTCATTGGTATTTTGAAGGGGATTGTATTGAATCTGTAGATTGCTTTGGGTAGTATGGATATTTTTGCAATGTTAATGAATCTAATCCAAGAGCATGGAATGTCTTTCCATTTTTTTGTGTCATCTAATTTCTTTCAGCAGTGATTTTTAGTTCTCATTGTAGAGATCTTTCATCTCCTTGGCTAAATTTGTTGCAAGGTATATGGTTTTTTTTTTTTTTGGTGACTGTTGTAAATAGACTTTCTTTCTTGATTTCTTTTTCTGCTAGTTTGTTATTGGACTATAAAAAAGCTACTGATTTTTTCATGTTGATTTTGTATCCTTCAACATTAGTGAAATCATTTATCAGCTCTAAGAGTTTTTTTGTAGAATCTCTAGGTTTTTCTAACTATATAGTATCATGTCATCAGCAAACAGTGACAGTTTGACTTCGTCTTTTCCAATCTAGATGTCCTCTATTTTTTTCTCTTGCCTGATTGCTCTGGCTAGTATTTCTAATACTATGTTAAATAGGAATGGGGAGAATTGGCATCCTTGTCTTATTCCTGTTTTTAAGGGAAAATCTTTCAGCTTTTCCCCATTCAGGATCATATAGGTGGTGGGTTTGTCATATATGGCTTTTATTGTGTTGAGATACTTTTCTTCTGTATGTAATTTGCTGAGAGTCTTTATCATGAAGCAATGTTGAATTTTGTGAAATGCTGTTTCTGTATCTACTGATATAATCATACGGTGGTTGCCCTTGATTTATTGATGTGATGTATCATATTTATTGACTTGCATATGTTGAACAATTTTTGCCTCCCTGAGATCAATCCCACTTGATCATGCTGTATAATTGTTTTAATGTGTTCTGTATTCTGATTGCTAATATTTTGTTGAGGATGTTTGTGTCTATGTTCATCAGCAATATTGGCTTATAGTTTTCTCTTTTTGTTGTTTCGTAGTCTGGTTTGTGCATCAGGGTGATGTGGGCCTCATAAAATGAATTTGGGAAAATGGCTTCTGTTTCAATATTTTTAGAATAGTTTGACAAGAATTGGTATTAATTCCTCCTAAAAAGTTGATAGAATTCAGCAGTAAACCCATCCAGTCCTGGGCTTTTCTTTGTTGGGAGACTGCTGATTACTGCTTCAACCTCATTGCTTATTATTGGTCTGTTCAAGTTTTCTATTTCCTCTTCGGGGTTGGTAATTTGTATGTGTCCAGAAATTTATGCATTTACTTCAGGTTTTAAAATTTGTTGGTGTATAGTTGTAATAGTCTGTAATGATTCTTTATATTTCTGTGGTATTGGTTGTAATGTCTCTCTTTTCATTTCTGATTTTTGTTCTTTGGGTCTTCTCTCTTCTTTTTTTAGTTAGCCTAGCCAATGGCTTGTCTGTTTTGTTCATCTTCTCAAAAAACCTTCTTTTCATTTCATTGATCTTTTGTATTGCCTTTTGGGTCACTATTCCATTTAGTTCTGCTCCAATCTTAATTACTTCTTTCTGTGTACTAATTTTGGGATAAAATTGTTCTTGTTTTTCTAGTTTTTTGAGGGTTAGAATTAGTTTGTTTATTTGAAATCTTTTTATTCTTTCTGGTATAAGCATTTATTGCAATAAATTTCCCTCTTAGTACTGCTCTGCGAGCATCTCACAGGTTTTGGTATAATGTGTCTTTATTTTTATTAGTTTCAAGAAATTTTCTGATGTCCTGTTTAATTTATTCTTGGAATGATAGGTCTTTTAGGAGAATGTTGTTCAATTTCCATGTATTTGTATAGTTTCCAGAATTTCACTTGTTATCAATTTGTAGTTTTAATCTGCTGTGTTCTGAAAAGATACTTGAAATGATTTTAATTTTTTTAGTTTTTTGAGACTTGATTTGTGATGTAACATGTAGTCTCTCCTGGAGAATGTTCCATGTGCTTATGAGAAGAATCTATGTTCTTTAGTTGTTGGATGAAATGTTCTATAGATATCTGCTTTAGTCCAGTAGGTCTAAGATGTAGAGACCTTTTCCTTTGTGGCCTAGATGATCTGTTCAATGCTGAGAGAGCGGTGTTCAGATCCCTAACTATTATCGTATTGGGGTCTATCTCTTTCTTTAGGTCTAATAGTGTTTGCTGGGTGCTCCAGTGTTGGATGCGTACATATTTATGACTGTTATATCTTCTTGCTGGATAGATCCCTTTTCATTATATAATGTACTTTTCTGTCTCTTTTTATGGTTTTGGTTTAAAGTCTGTTTATCCGATATAAGAGTAGTTACTCCTGATCGTTTTGGGTTTCCATTTGCATGATATATCTTTTTCCATCCCGTCACTATTACAGGTGAAGTGTGTCTCTTGAAGACAGCATATAGTTGGGTCTAGCTTTTTCATCCAGTCAATCAGTCTATGCCTTTTGAGTGGTGAGTTTAATCCATTTACATTTAGGGTTGTTATTAAAAGGCATTGTCTTACTCCTGGCACTTAATCAATTTTTGTTTGGATGTTTTATATATCTTTCAATCCTTTCTTCCCCTTTTATTGTTTGTCTTCAATGTTTGTTGGTTTTTTAATGTGGTGAGACTTAGTTTCTTTCTTTCTCATTTGCATTTTTGTTCTGCCAGTGGGTTTTGTTTCTTCTTGTGTATTCATGATAGTGATTATCATTTTTCAGATTCCAGATGCAGGACTCCTTTGAGGACTTCTTGCAGGGCTGGTCATGTCATGGTTAGCTGACACAGTGTTTATTTGTCTGGGAAATACACTATATCTCCCTCATTTCCAAAGGATAGCCTTGCTGGATTTAGTATTCTTGGATGGCAGCTTTTTTTTCCTTAATATTTTGAATATATCATCCCACTTTCTTCTGGTCTATTTAGTTTCTGTTGAGAAGTCTGCTGTTAGTCTGATGGGGGGCTCCTATATGTGACTTGATGCTTTTCTCTTCCTGCTTTTAGGATTCTCTCTTTGTCTTTGAGCTTTGCCAGTTTGACTATAATGTGTCTCAGAGAGGATCTTTTTTGGAGTGAATCTGTTTAGGGATCTTTGAGCCTCCTGGATCCAAAGGTCTGTGTCTTTCCCTCTACCTGGGAAGTTTTCTGTTATTATTTCATTGAATAGATTTTCAAAACTTTTTCTTTCTCCCCCCCTTCAGGAACACCCATGATTTGGATATTTGTGTGTTAAAGTCTGTCTAGTAGCTCTCTTAGATTTCTTCATGTTTTAAAATTCTTCTTTCTTTTTGTTTTTGGTCCACCTGGGTTATTTCTAGAAGACCATCTTCAAGATCAGAAATTCTTTATTTTGCTTGGTCTAACCTGCTGCTTAAGGTCTTGGTTGTGTTTTTCATTTCATTGAATGAATCCTTCAGTTCCCAAGAGTTTTGCTATGTTCTTTTTTAAGGTATTAATCTCTGTAAATTTCCTCCTTCACATCCTGGATATTTTTTATTGATTCATTTTGTTGTCTAACTGAGTCTTCTCATATTTCATTGAGTTTCCTTGAGATTTTTGCTTGGAATTCCTTTTCATTAATTTCAAGGGTTTCCTGCTCTATGGGGTCTGGTACTTGAGAATTACTGTATTCCTTTGATGGTGTCATATTTTCTTTTTTTTCTTCCATATTTCCAGTATTTCTACATTGATGTCTGGTAGAGCAATTTGCTTCTTCTTCTGCTACTCTGGTGTGGTATTTGAAGAGAGAGATTTCATCATTTTTCTGGACTCTGCTGATAACTCTCCTTGTGGTGGCAGTGGCTGTGGTAGTGGCTGTAGTGGACTACCCACATGGAAGAGGTGTTTGCAGCAGTGTCAGGGGCTATGATCCCGAGGCATGCTCCTGCCTTCTGTCAGGCAGGGGCTGCCTGTGGCTCCTGGTGAAGTCCTTGGGTATGGTCCTGCCTTCTCAACTCCTTGTATGTCTTCTTTTGATAAATGTTTGTTCAGGTCCTTTGTCCATCTTTTGATTGCATTATTTGTTTTGTGCTGTTGAGTCATTTGAGTTCCTTATGTATTCTGGATATTAGCCCCTGTGTGATATGTAGTTTTGCAAACACTTTATCTCATTCTGTAGGTCAGTTTGAAGTTTTAAAGAAGCAGTAGGTTGGTTGAAGTTTAAAAGTAGCTAGTTGAGACTTTACCCAGACACTTTCCAGTAACTTCACCAAGCATCATTGTCCCCTCCAGTCATCTGTGCTTTTTCTTCCTACACTGAGAACAGTGCAGCTGTGTAACCTTCCTAAGTGCTACTTACTTTGATTGCAAGGCCATTCATTTCAACATTTTCAGCTCTGGGCCACACATTTTGCTATGCCAGAATAAGGCATAAGACATAGTCCCTTCACTCAGAGAAATCATAATCAAGAGAGAATTAAAAGAGAATATAACTAAAGGATAGTAAGCTCTATGAAAGGTATAAGAACTTCATGGGATCAAGGACCCCCAATAGCACCAGTGTACCTCTAGTTGTGCCCCCAGTGTCTAGCTTGGTGCCTGGCACATTTTGGGACTTTATAATATTTGGAGAGAGGTAGAGCTAGAGAGAGGAAAATGATTAAGAAGAGGGAAAAAAGAAATAAAACAAAAAAGGACAGAGTCTGTCATCTCATGGGGGGTGGGGGGGGGAATGTGCTGTTTATCAGTCTAGTCCTTTTGCTCACAAGTTCACCTAGCTATGAGTGTCAGTCTGGCTACTTAAAGTATACATTTTCATAATTTGAACCAGAACTCCATTTTTTAGTAGATGGGTTTTATAGCTGTGCACTCAGTAAAGCTCTTAAAGATATCACAAAAATAGCAAGATCTCCCTGTTTTGGTTATCAGTGAAAATGTAGCATATGCTCTGGGCCATTTTACACTGATCCCGTAAGTTGCTGTCTGGTCACCATGGGCTATGGAAATGTGAAATCCATGCCTAGATGAGTCAACAAGTGAGATTACTTGAAAAGCTGTCATTTAAGTGTAAGCCTTTTCTCCTTCCAATTTTGGTTGCTCAAAATGTGATTTCATATCCAAAAATGAAATTGAGGAGCAACACATTATCTGAATATTTCATGCCAGAATTACCCAAACACTTTTGTTCTTTGAATACTGGTAATTCAAGACTGGGTAATTGAAGGGTTTAGGGAGGATTGAGTTATACTAATATTATTCAGATAAATACCTCAAGTTAACACTTGGTATAGACTCCACTCTAATCATGCTGGGTTTTGTCCTATGGAAAGAGTACTCTTTAGCATTTTTGACCACAGCACCCCTCGTATTAAAGCAGAAGTGCCCCACCAAAGTGTAAACTGTATTATCCTTACACCACAACCTAATAAGCCTTGTTTTTAGCTTTTTATTTTATTTATTTTAAATTTAATTTTTTGTCAAAATGATGTAGATACTGGGCTATTCCGGTGGTGCACTGCTATAGTGCGCCACTTGGGAAGCGCGGTAGCGCTCCCACTGAGGGTTTTTAGCTTTTTATTTTATTTATTTTAAATTTAATTTTTTGTCAAAATGATGTAGATACTGGGCCATTCCGGTGGTGCACTGCTATAGTGCGCCACTTGGGAAGCGCGGTAGCACTCCCGCTGAGGGTTTGGATCCCACATACAGACCGGTTCCCGCTCACTGGCTGAGTGAGGCGCAGGAGCAACACCGAGGGTTGCGATCCCGTTGCCAGTCCCGGTCCGGTGCGGGGGTGACACTGAGGGTTGCAATCCGTTGCCGGACACGGAAAAAGACAAAAAAAAAAAAAATGATGTAGATACATATAATAGTGATACAAGCATTATAACAGAGCTAGCTGTCCCCTATGCCCAACCTACCCAGTTACCTATTCCCACTCCTCTGAGTCAACCACTACCTTTTCTATCAGATGTTTTCTCTAGCATTCTCTATTTCTAAATAACATGCTCATACAGATTTTCAATTTCAGATATTATCCCTATTATCTATTAGCATCCTAATATAAAGGATCAAAATAACGATAGCACTCATAAACACTTATAGTGCACTTACAGCATTCCAGAGAATATTCCAGGCACTTTACACATTTATTATTTTAATCTTCACAATGACACTATGTGGCAGATACTATTATTATCCAAACTTTGCATATTGGAAACAGGCATAGAATGATTATGTGTCTTGCCCACAGTTACACAGTAAGGATGGTAATAAATTGTGGAGCCAGGATTTGAGCTCAGTCTGTCTGTCTCCAAAGTCCATGTTTTCAACAATTTTTCAACAAATTTGCCTAGCTCTATTTTATCACCCAACAGTGTGGGTGTGCACGCACACACAACACATCCTCTTCCCCCATCAGTATAGTTTTATCATCACTCTTTGGAATGAAATCAGTATTCTGTGTTTATTATTAGTATGGCTATGTAAAATGTTAAGCACCATGGATTCATGAGGTGTGCTGATTACATTTGTTTTCTCATACAACTTAGTTTCCCCTGGAAATTTTAATTTTGATTTTTTAGTATTCAATTCATTTCTGAACATTCTGCTGAAGACAACAACCACCTTTCAGTACATTCAGAAAACTTGGGTGTTGCTCCAATTTTCTATGTTCATGGAGCCCCCCTCTTCTCCTGCCCCTGTCTGCACTGCTGCCATCTGGCACTGCCACACAGCTCTCGTGCTGGAGTCTCCCATCTGCATCATCCTGGGAATTCTTTTTGCTTTTCTCCCATGTGGACTGTTTTCTGAACCTGTCTCTTCCTTTTTTTGGCTTATTCTTGTGCTTTATTAAACACATTTTCCCACCCAAGAAAGGTGAATAGGTGCTAAATTTTTTGAGACCTTGCATGTCTGAAGATATTTTCAATTTACTGGATTAGGAATGTTTGGCTGGGTATAGAATTCTGGTGGGAAATTATTTTCTCTCAGAATATTGAACACATTTTTTCATTTTCTTTTGCCTCCAATGTCTCTGTGGAGAAATCCCATTTCTGTCTGATTGCTGATCCCTTGGAAGTTTTTATGATCATTGCTTTATCCTCAATATTTTTTTTTTTTTTGTCTTTTTGTCTTTTTCCGTGTCTGGCAACGGATCGCAACCCTCAGTGTTGCCCCCGTACTGGACCGAGGACCGGCAACAGGATTGCAACCCTCGCCGTTGCCCCCGCGCCTCGCTCAGCCAGTGAGCGGAAACCGGTCTGTATGTGGGATCCGAACCCTCAGGCGGGAGCGCCGCCACGCTTCCCAAGCGGCGCACTTATCCAGTGCGCCACCGGGCCGGCCCCTATCCTCAATATTTTGATCTCTTGTTGCTTTACCATGATGCACATCTGTTTTCATTTCTGGGATATGGGTATACAGCAGGCTTTTCCAATCTGGAGCCTCACATGCTTTGATTCTGGGAAATATACAATTTCTTTGACAATTTTCTTTCCTCCAATTTCTATGTTCACTCTTTTTGGATATCCTGTTATTCTAACACTGGACATACTGAACTGATCCTCAGATTTTCTAACTATTCTTCCCCCTTTATTCATGCTTTTGCTTTTTCTAGTTTGACTTTCTAGGATATTTACTGGCATTTACCTTCCAAACTCACTATTGAATTTTTATTTCTGCTATAATAACATTAATTTCCAATACATTTTATTGGTTTTCTCTTGGTTCCTTTTTATAGCATTTTATTTGCAAATCTTGTTTAAATTTTTATCAAATATAAATACAAATATATTTCCCTATCTTACATTCTTTTTACAATAAAGGTGTCATACTATACACACAGTTTGGCTTTTTGCTTTTTTTCACCTAACACGTTGAAGGTCTTTATGTATTAGTATATAAAGAGCTTCTTCATTCTTTTACATGATTACTGTCATCTTCATAAGTACAAGGCAATTCCTGCATCCTTCAGTTGAAATCAGTTCATTGGGTTCCCTGGCTGTAGGCCTAGGTTTCTGCTTTTTCTGCTTTGCTAAATTAATTTCAAATGTCTATCCACCTTCCCATTTCTGAAATATGATTGGCATTTTGTTTGTTATCATCTCCTCTTCCATTGGTCTTATTCACATAGGTTATGCCTTTTTAAAATTTATTTACTTTCATTTTAGTGTTTTTTCACAAGAAAGGAAATAAATGTATTTATTCCATCCACTATGTTTAATTAGAAGTCCCTAGAACATCTTTTGACCAACTAGGTTTTTCTTTTACCTTCTTCCCTTTCTTGCCCATGGACAACTCTCTAAAGTTTTATTTAGAGGGATAAATAGAAATAAGAATTATAACTTTCAGAGGATGGTGATCACATATTTACTAGAACATTGAGAATTGGCTATGTGGTCTTTGTGAGCAAGCAGGATTTTGAGACTATAAAACCACACTTAGGGTTTTCCTGCATCCAAATGTGTCCTCATGTTAGCAGGAATCACTCCAGAAATAGTTTGATTCTGTCTTGTGTAGCAACAAGAAGGAATTTAGTAATACGTAGGTTTGCCTACCCTCAAGAGATAGCTCCACTCTGAAAGCTTTTATACCTAGAGTGAGACTAATATCTTACAAAAATGAATGTGCCTACCCAGGGGAAAATTCATTTAAAAAACAAAGCTGTTCCAAGTCTTGAGGTTGTCCTCTTTTTCCACAAACTTACTAGGTGTCAGGTACTGAGAGGAAAACAGCGTTATGGTTCCCTAGTTTCTACTTTTTCCCATAGATTTACCTGCCTGTGGTCTTCCAACATGATACTACTCAGTAATCGCACACCCAAAGAAAAAGATTCTTCTTTAAACTTTTAAGACTCAAGCTTATTGGAGAATAAAAAGTATCATGAGTGGATTTATGTAAATAAAATACAAATATCTTTTGTTTCCACTGCACCAGCAGTACTATATTTCCTATCTTGCTTGATTCTGACAAAATTCCCTCAACTATAGAGAGTGCCCGTATTCCAATCAACATGATTGAGAAATTATTTCCAGAGCCAAATTAAAAAGTGTTCAGTAAGTGTCTGTTATTACATAACTATTGCTTTTATTGTTTAAAGAGTGGTTTATATGAAAAGAGAATAATTTGCCTATTGGAATGAAGTGTTCTTCAGTGTGGTTTGTGTGAGAATAATTTCCATTTTTGGTGAGCTGTATAGTGGTGGTGTCTTGTAACTTGACTATAGTTTTATCTAATTTTGGCCTGTGGTTTCTCTTCTGCTTAGGCATAATGACATCAATAGAAAAATGAAGAAATCCTACAGCATAAAGCACATTGCTGAGCCAGAGTCAAAAGAACTCTTCTTGTGAATCTCACTGAGATAATAAATAATGACCTTTGGATACCATTGGAAATTACTGGACTATCGTCTATGGAAATAGAACCATGAAAACAAAGCCTCACCAGCAGAAGAACAGAATATCAGGATGCCTTAACTTTATAGTGTTAGACTATGTAAGATACATTTTTGAGTGATACCTGTATATAGAACTTGTTTTTAAAGAGATGCTGTCTAAAAGCATGATGCAAATGTGTGTTTTTTAACATTGGATTGATTCGACCTACCCACAGGACATTCACCAGGCTGCTGACACAACTTTGTATTTTATCCATTGCATGAATATTTGCTAATGTTGGTTGAACTTCCCTTCCATATAACATGGCCAGTTTGAGCTCAACTCCATCAAGGGACCAGATCAGTGGCATTTTCTGTCAAGATTGTTTTTCTGTCATTTCTACTTTTTGTATAAAGGAAATAAAATAATGTTAACAGCCACCCAGAAGCTTGGGGCACCTACCTTCTAATAAATCTGTGATGCTCTGATTTCTAAGGGACTTGGAAAATATTTTTCTTGCTATTTGATTTCAGGAACAAACTGTCAGTTTAACTGTTTTCCCATAAGAGTCAAATAAAACATTCTATATAGCATTGAGTACTAAAGGATCAGACAAGTATATAAAATAAGTCCATTTTTTCTGCCCTCTCAAATCTCAGTGTTGACATGAGAAAATATTAATGACAACTAAGGATTTAACTCCTTCTTGGGTCACTTTTTTCTGCCCCTAACACATTATGAGGCCTGTCTAATCCCTTTAGGAGACAGTGTGGAGCCTGAGTTCATAACAGGCCTATTGTTGAGGCAACTCAATCCACGTACGCAGTAAGTTCCAGAAGGTTCCGTTCTATCATGTAAAAATATATTTCTGTTGAAACTTCAAGAGTTTTATTTTCAAAGTGTTGGCATGGCCTATAAGAGGCCTGTCAAGTTTTAGTTCGAAAGTAGAATGTGTTCTTGCCAGCAGGAGGGAGCAATATATGCTATTACAGTCACTAGCAATGTAACTGCAGTCCAGTGTGGACCACTTTGTATCCTGGTGCACAAAGCAGGCCATATTACTGAATCTGGAGTTAATCTTTCAAATGCAGGTCATTGACAAACTGGGGCTAGATGAGATGCAATTAGGTATAGAAGCAGCAGCTAATATCTGAGTGCCTTTTACATACCAGGCACTATTATGTGGTGAGATTACTACTCCCATTTTATAGATTAGAGAATTATACTTTGTAAATTTTAAGTCCCATATCCAAGGTAACTACTAGTAAATAGCAGATTAGGCTTTGGTACAAGTTTGCTCATTATCCCCACTACACTTTCAGTCCTACACGATGCTATCTCCTTATTGCATTGACCACTAAACTAGCACAGAGGAAGCAGGAGTCCTGGTGTTGACCCTACTTCTAGATAACTCTTTAGGGGCAGAGGACATTGCTTCCTTGAGAAATCTGGAAAAGGACAATACTAGCTACATGCACATCGCAGAGGTAGTTCCTTCCAACCTACAGGGCAATATGTGTATGAATTTCAGTCAGTTTGCCCTGTCCTCATTTGGGTCCTGTGAGTTACTGTTATATCCTGGTGCTGTGTGTGGTTCTGCATTTCTCACATTGTCTTTTCCTCAGATGCGATGCCCTATCTCTGATTTTATGCACATCGCAGAGGTAGTTCCTTCCAACCTACAGGGCAATATGTGTATGAATTTCAGTCAATTTGCCCTGTCCTCATTTGGGTCCTGTGAGTTACTGTTATATCCTGGTGCTGTGTGTGGTTCTACATTTCTCACATTGTCTTTTCCTCAGATGCGATGCCCTATCTCTGATTTCGGGTACCTTGGCCTCATCTGCCCTCTTTGATTGCTGCCTCCCATTTCACTGCTCTGTCTATTGTGTGAGGTTCTAATAGAGAATATGTGGCAAATACATGTGAAATGTAGATGCCTGTGTTTTCTGCTTGGGGCAGAGGAGACAGTGGAGCTACACAGTGAGCCAGCCTTTGGGACTTGGCCCAAAATAAGGCCTGCAAAGAAAAAGGATCCAGAGAGTGCTGTCTCTGTCCCCCAGAGTTTCCAGTTTGTTCTTAAGCTGTGTTTTCAAATGTGAAAAATAAAGAGGGCTGGGCATTCCACAGAGATTTTATAAGCCAGACAGAGTTCCCAGTTAAACATGGCAAAGAAAGTTTCAAGAGCTTGAAAGAAAGAGATGCTACTTTGACCTGAGAAAATCCAGCAGTTCAATAGTTTAGTGACACTAGCATTTTAGATCCCACAGTACTAAGTACAGGAGCGCAAAGAATAAGAAAGGTAAAATAGGAAAGCTGAGCAGATTCAAATCAGCCAGACAGCAAGACAATGCATTCTATGTTTAATGATGTTGCTGGGACACTACAAAATGCTGCTGACCTTTAAATCATACACATATGTATCTTTGCTGTCCATGTTCTTCATGATAGGGATAGATTGTGGTTGCTTGAAATTAGTAGAAGTGATGTTTTCCTTACCACAAATGTAGTTTTGTGCAGCATTTTTTAAGCGAAAACACAAATTCTTTTATATTTCTATAGAAATTGAGAAACATTTACATGTTAAAGAAAGATTGGATGTGTTTCTTTAGTAAGCAGAGCTTTGGGGCCCCTGCCCCAACTCCCTCCCGCTGGGCCAGTGAAATGAGTCAAGCTCTATCTGCATGCCTAATTACACACAGCAGAGGAGGGGACACAGCTCCACGGGAAAAAACAGTCACATCTGTCAGCGTCTTTTAAAGACTGGCTTCTTTTATATCACTAAAGGGAATTACATTGCCAAAGATCAACACATCAAATTAAGAATGTTTCTTAGAAAAGATAACAAAATACCAAACCATCACCACATTGAATGGATTGAATTCCCATGATTTGTTCTTGTAAAACAGTGTCAAGATTTCAACCCTAAAAAGAAAGTTCTAGATGTGCATCATGGAGTTGGGATGGAGGGTAGGGGACACAGCTCCACGGGGAAAAAACAGTCACATCTGTCAGCGTCTTTTAAAGACTGGCTTCTTTTATA
Organism: Galeopterus variegatus; assembly: GCF_000696425.1. Lineage (NCBI taxonomy): Eukaryota > Metazoa > Chordata > Mammalia > Dermoptera > Cynocephalidae > Galeopterus > Galeopterus variegatus. The sequence continues at coordinate 42,771 of NW_007729602.1, forward strand.
TCACTAAAGGGAATTACATTGCCAAAGATCAACACATCAAATTAAGAATGTTTCTTAGAAAAGATAACAAAATACCAAACCATCACCACATTGAATGGATTGAATTCCCATGATTTGTTCTTGTAAAACAGTGTCAAGATTTCAACCCTAAAAAGAAAGTTCTAGATGTGCATCATGGAGTTGGGATGGAGGGTGGGGAATGAGATTCTCAAAGGACATCTTTAAGTAAGATTTTTTTGGTGTTCTCAAAGTGAATATCAAGAGCAATATGATGGCACAGGCTAGAGGAAATAACTATAAAACAAATATTTAAATAATTCTCTAATAGACTTCTTGGTACAAATTGGGTTAAATACTTTTTCTTCAGTGGCAGCCTCTATGCTTAATGTTGAGTTAAGTTAATAGCGCTACATATGCATAAGGAATTCATCACAACAGGGTTGGTTGGGACCATTTTCCCCCATAAAGATGGAATTCACGCTGTCTCCAGCCCATGACTCTCATTTGTTAATAGGTCTGTCTTTAGGTCCTGTGTTATTTCTGATGTTATTTCCCTTTACTCTTTATCTATTGCATAGTTTTATATAAATTTTTAAGCACTTGATTTCTGTCTTCTAATGAGAACACAAGTTTGTTAATCACAACAGAATCTTTGTATCACCTCTCATAGATGATGTTAGTAAATATCTAATAATTTTTTCCACAGCCTTATATCCATCTTCCTTGTCTTCTCATTTCTTTCCCTTTCTTCTTCTTTCCTCCCTTTCTCATCCTCTTTTCTCTCTCTCTCTCTTTCTCCCTTTTCCCTTCTCTCCCATACTCTCTCTCCTTCCTCTGTACTATCGTCTTCCCTCCCTTTTTTTTCCCTCTCTTCTCTGCCCTCTTCACGAGATCTCTGTATTAGTTTGTTTTCTGTTGCTCATAATGGATTACCTGAAACTGGGTAATTTGTAAAGAAACAAAATATATTTCTTACAGTTTTGGAGGCTGAGAAGTCCAAGGTCCAGGGCGGGCATCTAGTGAGGGCCTTCTTCTGGGTGGGAACCGTCCACAGGGTCCCACAGCATCACAGAGCATCTCAGGGCAAGACAACAGCAGCAGCAAGAGTGCTCTCATATGTTTCTTATAAAGCCACTAGTTGGGCCAGCCCGTGGCTCACTCGGGAGAGTGCGGTGCTGATAACACCAAAGCCACGGGTTCGGATCCCATATAGGGATGGCCGGTTAGCTCACTTGGGAGAGCATGGTGCTGACAACACCAAGTCACGGGTTAAGATCCCCTTACAGGTCATCTTTAAAAAAAAAAAATAAAGCCACTAGTCCACACCCATGATGACTCTTTACTCCATGAATGGATTAATCCATTACGAGAGCATAGTCCTCAGAATCCAGTCACCTCTCAAAGACCTCACCTTTCAAATATCATAATTGGATTTTCCATCCTCAACACTATTACAGCAGGGATTAAGTTTCCAACACATGAACTTTTGGGGAACATATTTGACCCATAGCAATCTCTAAAGCCTATAATACGATCTTTCTTTGAAGAAGCCTGGCAAAGGAATTGCAGTAAGTAGAAATGTGCTGGACCCAGGTTTGCGATAAATAGTAAGTCACCTCTCCCTTCTTGCCAGAGCATGTAAGTAGAAAAAGCATCCTTTTACATGCTGATATGAGGTTACTTCAGGAAGTTTGTGGAAAAATAGAATTAAAAGATAATACAAATCTTTCCTTGAACTTTTTGAAGAACCTTTGTATTTTCAACAAACTGAGATTGAGCCCAAAAGAATGAAGCCCTAAGCTAGGCACTCTGCTTGAATAGAAAAGACCTGGAAGTTAGTATCAGCCATACTAGAGGCATACAAGTATAGATAACTCTACCAAATTGTGCATTCAGAGAGATTGGTGGGAAGGTATTATAATTGGCTTATAGCAGTGGTTCTCAAACTTTGCTGCAAATTAGAATCACCTGGAGAAGCTTTTAAAAATCTGATGCCCCAGCTGAACCTCCCCCCGAAAAATCCAACTCTCTGGGGTAGAACCCAGGCATCAGTACAAGTAAAATTCCCCGAGGATTCCAATGTACAACCAAGTTTGAAACCAGTGCCTCAGTAACTCAAAATGTGTTCAGGGACTGTCAGCATGGGCATCAATGCGGAACGTGTTAAAAATGCAGAATCTTATGTCACTCACTGTGGCCTCCATTTTCAATTTTGTGATTCTGTGAACTGTCTGTTGAGACAATATTTGAGAATTGTTTGCCATAAAAAGACTGTCCTTCAGGAGTGTTGTAGCCCTAAACCTGGGTAGGGTGTGGAGAAGAGACTATTAGGTGTTTTAGGAGAGTGTGTATAATGTATGTATAGTTTGAAAATCATATTCAGTATTCTAATTTTATGTGGGAAATTTTTTAAATTGTATAATTATAGAAAGTGATGCTTCTTTTCTGGGGAGGATAGGTAGAAGACAGAACAATAATTTTTTAATATAGTATGGATTCATTGCTCTTTCATGTTTAATCATAATGGGCTAGATTTGCAATTGTAATGAAATATTTCCCTAAATTTCCTAAAATCTATGTTTATAGAAGTCAAATCACCAGATTGCTACCCATCTGACAGTGGCATAACCAAGACAAAAGTACACCAAAGACTCAACACCACTCCCCCGCCACTACTGCAGGGGCTGTCCGTGATATGCCAGCAAGACACATGAGAACTTATGGCCTCATTACACAGTGCAGTACTGTATTAACAAGACACACACACATACCGAATATGCCTACCATGCGCACAAATCAATGGTAATAAATTCATAAGTGCTTTTGATGAAATATGGAAAGTCTGAGTTAAGCAGAATGAATTTAAAGAATACAGTGATCTGTTATGATGTACTCATATGTATGTCATAACTATATTTATCTTTCTGTCTATGAAATTTGTTCTCACAGTTGTTCAGCCAATTAGGAACAATGAAGAAAGAATTTAAATTCTATAATTTGTAATAGCCAACGCTAGTTGCCTTCTTAGTATTTATTCCCCCTTTCTTCCTAATTAAGAGAATCCAGTTAAATGTTCCCAGGTAAAATTGCCTTCCCAGCCACTCTTGAAAATAGAAATGGTTGGGTTACTCAGCCTGGCTGGTGAGAAGTAAGTGGAATTCATAGAGTGGGGCTTTAGAAAACTTTGCAGAAGCAGCAGCTTCCCTGACACTCATCTTTTGCCCCTGTGCTTTACCCTGGGATAGAGCACCACCTCTTTAGCCATGAGGACAAAAGTCGCATGACAAATAAAAGGAAAAGTAGGAAGGAGGAAGGAACCTGGTTCCTTGAGCAGCTGACAAGTGCCAAACTGTATATTCTTTATTGAATAAAATTAACTCTCTTAATTGACAAAAATCACTGATATCTGATTTTTGGTAGGAGCAGCCAAATATAAAACCTGATTGATGTACTCAGCTCACAAAATAAAGAGTACACATCCAGGTCACTGGAATAAAGCAGCATTTCTCAAATTGTGTTCTATTTACCACTAGGTGTAGGGGACATTTGGCTGTGTTACAGGATTAAAGTATGTTTTGCTAGTTAGTTTGGTACAAGTGCATACAAAATCCTGTAATACACTGTGAGGCACCACCTTCAGGAGCACAGGACATATTCCCCCAGCTGCTGACAGTACTGGTGGCCTAGAGCCCTCAGGGCTTAGCCTCCTTCAGGAACTGTCCTTGGCTAAAGAGGTCCACCTTGCCCAAAGGCACACCCCTTCGCTGGGCAGTCTGCTTCTAGTGACTGGTCCATGTTGGGGTATACAGGCCTAGCTCCTCACCCAACTTGGGACAACTCTAAAAAGCTGTCCCAGCTCCAGAGCTCCCTATGAATTTGACCCAAATTCTTCTTCTAATTTTGGCCCAAATTCTTCTTCTAATTAGGAAGCCTAATTGTGCTTCTTTCCCTTCTCTTCCCAAGGTGGTGACTCCAAGAGCATCTCTAATAAACTTCCTGCATATTAATCTCAAGGCCAAAGTACTTGCGAAGGACTCCAGTGTATGATAGCATATTAGTATGTTCAAGCTTAAAGAAGTCCCAGAATACAAAAGAAATTTGTTTAATTGGGTTTGGTGCTTGAACTGATTTGTAAACCTTGGTACTTTTCTTTTAGAACACTTTTCATATCCCCCAAAGTGGTGGTTTCTCTTAATATCAGTTTGGAACATTCTGGAATCAATTTTAGATCATTATACATATATGGAATTGAGACTAATCTATCATTAAGGCCTAGTGTCAGACCAAAATGCATATGTCAGGACAGAACTATTTAGCCAAATTTCAAAGAAATTCTATTTGAATAAAATTTCATTGTGTGCTCATGTTGTCAAATTGATACTTAATATAGTAACCTGTGGTCATTATTATTGAAACTACCATTCCCAGAGTCTTTCCACAGCCAATGAACTCAACCTCAATTCATTGCTGACAGCTGAAGTACATCCTACGTCTCCATAGAAATATCATCTCTGATATTTTTTATTAAAAGTCAGTGTATGAAGTAGCCATATAGAAAAAAGTTTCTGCATTTTTTTTAATACAACTGTTATTGAAACCATCATATGTTTAAAAAGCCAATGGCTCTATACGGGGCCATAAAAAGTTCCTCTTAAAGTTAGTGCTAGGGGAAAAAAATCTGCTTCAATAGAAAAACCAGCGTGCTTCTTTTTATTAGCTAATAAGAATCTTATATAACTTGTGTTTTCCTTTTTGTCTTGCCTGCCAGGGAAAGGTCAAAAGTAAAGTTTGCATTCAATCTCAGTGCGTCCCTAGCCTAGTTTTTTCTAGTATGCCAATCTCTCACCAACTTCACCCCCTTCCTTTGTTCTTATTTCTTTATCCTTTTTAATGGTGGTAACATGTCTGTGTCTTCTATTTTAAGCCATCCCTAGATCTTCTGAAAATAAGTAAAATGAAATAAATATAAATGTTCCCATTTTTTTTCACCTTACCCCACTACCGGCCCAATCCTGCCCATTCCTTTTATCTGACTGATGTTGAGACCCACACCACTTTTGTGTGCAAGGCAATGCTGATACAGAGTGTAAGATGATTGTTACCTTCAAGTTGCTTATTGTCTGTAGAGGATAGGAGAGATCACATACACACGTATGTAAAGTGCAAGACGAAGAACAATATGGGGGGGGGGCCAGGGGGCAACATTGCTGAGAGAGGGAGAAATCACTTTGGTTCAACTGAGGCCAGGCAGGTGCCCTGTACAGTTTGCATTTAACAGAGGCAGAGGAATATACTCAGATGCAGTGATTCACAACCCAGGTCCACATGTAACGTGAATAAGTGTCAAAATGAGAATCACAGATATAGTGCCACATGTCCACAGCCAAATGGCCTTACTGGTAGCTTGCCAAACTCAGAGAATCCCAGAAAATGTTCACCCAGCCATATTTTCCAGCCTCCAGACAGGCGGGTGGAGATTCAGAAGTGAGTTCTCTGTTTGATTCAGTTTGTCTCCTTGCTCTAACCCAGATCCAGGGCCTGAGTCCCAGATCATGAGCCTTCATTAGGACCACTCCTGTGTCAGCACAACGCACTCCTCCTGCGGCAGCTGTGAATTTCCTCTCAGGCCTCTCTTCAAGAGAACCTGCCCTGGGAACATGTCAGCTCTGTTGTGTCACTCACCCCAAGGCCACACATTCTCCGAAGTTTTCTTAGCCAGTGACTGAGCACAGTGCAGGTAGTAGAGCACATTTCTCCAAAATATGCTGTAGTCTGAGGCTCTTTCTACCCAGTCCTCCTTCAACTTCCCTCCTTGTGTTAGACATGCCTTGCTGTCATGGCCTTCTCTGCCTGCTTCTGCTCCCTCTCCTTTAGCCTCCAAGGGCATGTCCCCCAGTAAATGTCTTGCACATCTAGTCCTGCTTTGACAGCTGCTTCTCAGATGACCTGACCTGACACTCTCCTTGACCCTCCTCCCTGGGCCCTCTTCCTCTGACTCTCCCGCCCTCTTCCAAGGGCCAGCCTCCTCTTGCGCTAAGCATTCAGCTTGAGCTGTCCTTTTCTGCTTACCTTCTCTCCTTCTCCCGCTAGACAGGGTGGGGGTGGGGGGCACAGGACTTCTCTAGGCAAAGATTAACTTTGTGCTAGTGTGTACGTCTCCTGTAACTTATACTAAAAGAGTCTTTATTTCCTTCCCCAATTTGGGTAGTACTGCAAGAAGCCATATTCTGTTCCTGTATGCTCCATAAGTTCCAGGCTCAAAGACCAGGTGCTGGCATGGTGGGAGGAAGAGAGGGACTGGCAGGGTGCGGGGTGGGGGGGAGGTGTGTAGTTGAGGTCAGTTCCCCCTGCAACACACGTAAAATGTGTTATCTGAGTTCAGAGAGAAGAAAGATCAATCAGATGTAGGAGAGAATTTCCACTTTACATTAAGCCCCCCCTTCTCTCTTTTATTTTATTTTTTGCATCTGTTGTTCTTTCTTACTCAAAAAATTTTGCTCTTCTCAGGTGAATAACTCATGTTTCTTCCCTTCTGTCACCTTAAGTTTCTCCCCCATGTCATCATTCTTCATATTTACATTAATATAGCACAAAGAACATGCAAGCAAATTACTAAAGTTGTCTGTCATTGTTTGTGGCATTTATTTCCCTTACATTCATCTGTGTTGAAAGAGATGTACTTTTTTTTTATTCAAAATATTCTGACATATACTTGTAGATATTTATGAGGTACAGTATGTTGTTTCGATACATGCACATACTGCACGTGGTTCACTTAGGGCAGATATACTCGTTAGTCCACCACTTCTCCTCCTCACACCCACTCCCACCCCCGCCTCTGGTAGCCACTATTTCACTCTCTACTTCTATGAGAACTACTTTTTGTTTTAAGATTCCACATATGAGTGAGATCACGTGGTATTTGTCTTTCTGTGCCTGATTTCCTTCACTTAAGGTGATGGTTTCCAGTTCCATCCATGTTACTGCAAATGATAGAATATCTTTTTGTTTTTTCAATAGCCAAATAGTATTTCATTGTGAATATACACCACAGTTTTTTATCCATTCATCTGTTGATGGACATTTAGGTTGCTTCCACCTCTTGTCTATTGTGAACAGTGCTGCTGTGAACATGTGAATGTGAGTGTCTTCTGGATATATCGATTTCATTTCCTTTGGATATATACCCAGTAGTGAGATGTCTGGGTCATAGGGTAGATATGTTTTTTAGTTCTCTGAGGAACCTCCATACTGTTTCCCACAGTGACTGTACTAATCTATACTCCCACCAGCAATGTAAGAGAATTCCCTTTTCTCCGCATCCCCACCAGCATTCATTATTTTTGTCATGTCAGTAATAGCCATTCTAACTGGAGTAAGATGATATCGCACTATGGTTTTAATTTGCATTTCCCTGATGCTTAGTGATGTTGAGAATTTTTTCATGTGCCTGTTGGCCATTTGCATGTCTTCTTCTGAGAACTGTCTATTCAGGTCCTTTGCCCATTTTTCAATTGGGTTATTTGTTTTTTTGCTGTTGAGTTGTTTGAGTTCCTTACATATTCTGGATATTTACCTCTTATCTGATGTGTGGTTGGCAAACACTTTCTCCCATTCTGTAGGTTGTCTCCTCACTTTATTGATAGTGTCCCTTGCTGTGCAGAGGCTTTTCAGTTTGATGTAGTCCCATTTATGTATTTTTGCTTTAGTTGCCTGTGCCTTTATAGTCTTGCTCAAAAAAAAAGTGCTGACAACTCCCATTTTATGTAGCATTTCCCCTATGTTTTCCTCTAGTAGTTTCATAGTTTCAGTACTTAAATTTAGAACTTTGATCCATTTGAGTTGATTTTTGTGCATGGTGAGAGATAGGGGTCTAGTTTCAACCTTCCTTCTGCATGTGGATATCCAGTTTCCCAGCACTATTTCTTGAAGAGGCTGTCCATTCCCCATTGTATATTTTTGGCAACTTTGTCATAAATCAATTAGCTGTAAATGCATGGGTTTATTTTGGTGCTCTCTATCCTATTCTATTTGCCAATTTGTCTATTTTTATGCTAGTAACATGCTGTTTTGGTTACTATCGCTTATAGTATATTTTGAAGTCAAGATGTGTGATGCCTCCAACTTTGTTCTTTTTGTTCAAGAATTCTTTAGCTATATGAGATCTTTGGTGGTTCTATACAAATTTTAAGATCATTTCTTCTACTTCCATGAAAAATGTCATTGGTATTTTGATGGGGATTGCATTGAATGTATAGATTACTTTGGGTAATATGGACATCTTGATGATGTTAATTCTTCTGTCCCATGACATGGGTATCTTTCCATTCATTTGTGCCCTCTTCAATTTTTTTCACCAATATTTTATAGTTTTTATTGTAGAGGTCTTTCATCTCTTTGGTTAATTACTCCTAGGTATTTCATTTTTTTTGGTAGCTGTTATGAATGGGATTACTTCTTGATTTCTTCTTCAGCTCTTTCATTGTTGGCTTAAAGAAAGGCTATTGCTTTTTGTATGTTGACTTTGTATCCTGTGACTTTACTGCATTCATTTATTAGTTTTAGTAATTTTTTGCTGGAGTCTTTAGAGTTTTCTAGTATAAGATTATGTCATCTGCAAATAAGGATAGTTTAATTTCCTCCTTTATGATTCAAATGCCCTTTATTGCTTTCTCTTGCCTTATTGCACAGGCTAGAACTTCTAGTACTATGCTGAATAAGTCTGGTCAAAGTGGGCATCCTTCTCTTGTTCCAGATCTTAGAGGAAAAGCTTCTAATTTTTGTACATTTAGATGTACTGTTAAAAATAAGCATGCTTAAAATTTTAATAAACTTGTTACAGGCAGTAAATAGGAGGTACAGGGAGTAAACATTAAGTTAGATTGAGAAGTTACTAGTCTTTAGATTAGTGGTTTCCTTTTTCAGCCCATGTGCAGAATTTAGTGTCATAGCCAATTTCCAAAATCAGTACAGACTTCAAGGAGAAAGGGACGATTCTATTTGTGGCTCCCCCATCTGGATTACTGATATCATGTCTGCAAACCTCCATGTCTAACTGGATCTGCATACACATCTCCAAGAAAAATCCTATGATGTCACATTCCCAACAACTGCCAGATTAGCATAAGGCCCCAGCAGGAAGCAGTTCATCATTAAGCTTTAAGTGATAAGAGAATGGATAGTCCTTCTTTCTGCTTGTATGTGCAATAGCAGCATTCTAGAGGAATGCCTGGCTATCGTTCCTTCCCACACTTCACTCTGACAACCAAGAAAAATCACACCTCTGATTTTAGGACCATTTTGCTAGAATTTATCTTGGCCCAATGGACACTTGAAAAGAGTCACTGTATTTGAATATCCTTCAGCCTCCTCCTAGACACGTTTAAAAGGCTGAGCTTCCTCTCCAGTGCTCCTTTTGTTTTCCAGACATACCACAAACCTTAAGGAGCACATGGCCTGCCCTATACAAAATGTTCAGTAACAGGATTTCTTGATTGGCTATACAATTAAGTAAATCTCCTTGCCTAAAGGAAACTAAGTTAAAATAACATTGAGGTTCATCCCCAAGCCCGCAAAAGAGAAGAAAATTAAAAACCAGACCTGAAATTTCCTCCGTTATGCAATGAGTATTGCAGAATGGCTGTCAGATGAAGTTTCAAATAAGTATTAACATTTTCCTAAACACAAGTTCAGACCCCCACGGTCTCTTTAACATTGCAGGTTTGGCTGGTGTTAGTTTCTGGAAGATTACACTGTTAGAAACCATCAGCTATGAAGTGACTTTACCAACTCTGCTTGCTATTATATCTTCTTATTTTATTGTAAGGTCAAGAGAGCCCTCTCTTCTGCTCTTCAATAATAAGTGCATAGAAAAGAGAAGCATGGTATGCTGAGCAGAGACCTGAGAGATAGGCTGCCTCCCAGTACTATCTGGAAGTAGCTCGTGCACATGATTCCAGACAGAGGAAAGCATGTACTTTGTTTATTAACATCCAGAAAAAGTGATTCCATTATGCTTCTCAGTAACTGTTTAAGGTTGGTGCATCCATTAGTGCCAGGCAGTTCTTCCTCCAGGCCTAATTGTTTCTATGGACCTACCTTCCCAAAAATGCTCCTACCTGAACTAACTCACTTGACCATGACAAGTACCCAACCCACTACAAATATAGAAAGAAGGGGAAGAGTCAATTCTAGAGGCAGAGAATAGTAAGAGAGGGGTTGAATAGCTCTTCAAGTGTAAGAATTGGCACTTTACTTTTTAATCATAAAAGAACTAAAATATCTCCCCTCATAAAGCTATGTTTTATCAGTATGTATGTGGTTCAGTAAGCTGAAAACCACTTTAAAGCTAACAAATAGCTCATATTCCCCTTGACCCATGGAATAAATAATCATGAAGGACAAATTTCTTGGGATTATATATCATCTTGTTGGTATATTTGTAATAAGCCAATGTTTAAGGCATCACAGCAACACTGCCAGTTCTTAATGACAAATTCACATCCAACAACCAGCACTATCAGACCACTAGTGACAGATATCTATAAATGAATTTAGCATAACACATCTAAAATCTAGTTGAGGTTCACCTCTCCTCCTCCCAATCCCCACAAAGATATATTACATGGGAGTTAACCTGGTTTATTTCCATAATAGTGTGTGATATCTAATATGGCTTGTTAACGTAGCTTACCATATTTTCTGGGCATAAGTTTTTATGGGAAAAACTTCAGATTTATACAAGGTTTTAGACATGTGACTCATATAAACTGAAATAAGACCATTGTTGCTAAAACCTGGGGCTTGCTTTGAAGCTTCATCATACTGTTCTTGGGAAACCATTAAGCAAAATGCCCTGAAGGGTAGGAAAAATTGCATTGAGCAATAAAATGTCAACAAACTGCAGAATTTGAACATCAAGCACTTTCATCTAAACATGCCCTTCTCTCCTTTCACTTGGCAGGGGTTTGGTTTTTGAAAAGTAATAAACTCTAGCACTCTAGCTGACCTGGGATGTGTTTAAGAAATCAAATCCTAGAGCCAGAAGCAGTATGACCTTTAATGTGGAATCTCCAGCTCAGAAAAACCATAGAATAAAAAATATAAATATAAATATAAAATGAGAATGAAAATATATGTCTCAATTGTCTAAGTCTTGGGCTTTTTTAAAGAGAACTTAATGTGGAATCTCCAGCTCAGAAAAACCATAGAATAAAAAATATAAATATAAATATAAAAGGAGAATGAAAATATATGTCTCAATTGTCTAAGTCTTGGGCTTTTTTAAAGAGAATGCACACCAAAACCCTAGACCAGAAGGAACAACCTTAAATTTGTTTAAACAGGTGTTCGGTACTCACTATCTCATGAACAGCAAACGAATATAATCATAGCACAACCTAAGGAAGGATATGAACAAGGAAAACCTAGTCATAAGCCTGTGTAACATTTGTAAACCTAGGACAGACAAAGTTCAGTCTCAGAGAAGGTTTGCAGTCAAGAGACAGCTTCCACAGGCAAAAGTCGTTTCAAAATAACTCAAACTCTTGACTTCTGTTTCTTAAGACTAAAAACGGGATCCAGATTCAAAGACCATAATATTTATTAAAACCCCTTTTGTCTTCTACCCTTCCTCATACACTTGCTGCCAATCTAGAGCATTTCAATTCACAATTCCCCATAACTTCTCTCACCACATCAATCTATTTTCACTGTCTTTCCTCACCCTCTCTTTTTTACATCACTTTATTATGTAGATTGACCTTACCTCTCTCCTAGCAGAAAAGAATTCCTATTTATAGAAAGAAAAAGCTTCAGGAAATTGATCTGGTAACTAGAGAATTCTCTTTGGCTGGGTAGGGTAAGGGAATACGTGGCAAACACCCCACATTAATAATTTGATCCCAACCTTTATGTTTAACTGTGTTAAGAATTAAAAATTACTGAGGGGTAAAAACTATAACATCAATGTACCCTTAAAACTCAACCTGAAAAATCTAAGAGACACTATGTGGATACTGCTATTTGCAGGGTTCTAGAGATAATAATGTTTGCTTAGAAAATCACATTAACTAAAGCACAGAGAAGGAGATTTCTGTTCTATATCTCAAAACAGTGAAGTTTCCTTTTGGAAGTACAAATCTGATAGGTTACCAAATGCAGGTCTAGAATTTCTTGGAGAAGGAAGGAGAACAAGCCATATCAGAATGCCAGTCAAGGACACTGGGAAATGTTTATGTCTGCATGTAAAGACTGTCATCACATGGTTTGGAATGGTAAATCTGGGATTGCCTATGCATGACTAGCACTAATCTTCTAATAGGTTCTAGCCTACACAATTAGGGCTCGTGAATCTAAATGCCTGGCAAAGGCAGGCCGTGTCCTAATCAAATGACAGTGGTTGAATGAGAACTATAGCAAAATAGAAAGAGCATGCCCTATCTAAACAGAAGTAATTTTTCCATTCCTACTAATCTTTATCATGTAGGAATACTGGCCCAGTGTTGGCAGATTCTCAATTTTCCTAGAGAGCCTGAAAATCCAAATGCTGTATGTGGTATCTCCCAAATTTTAGACCTTGGCAGTTTAATGTTTTTTTTTAATCACTGTGAAGGCAAAATAGCCCTGCCTATGGGCTGATGCAGCTCACAGACCACACCTTGAGGTGGGGAGAGGGAGGAGGGGGAGACAACCTTCAAGAAGCAATAACTATAATACACAAATATTTGGTCTCTTTATCTGATTTAATATAAATATTCAATAGAAAGAATTTTCTGCAAAAACCATCCACCAACAAACAAAAAGGCTTAAAGAAAATCAAATGAGTGGCAATTATGCCAAATAAATGAATTCGACTAACTATGTAAAAAATGTAGGCTCAGGCCAAGAAGATAATAATGGGAAAGTACCTTCAAACTACCTTACCCAACAATTCTGCTTATAGAAAATCATACAAACAAAAAAATTCTTAATTGCATGAAGATTAATATATGAAGATATTTATTGCAACAATTTGTAAGAGAAAATTAGAAACAAGTTATCCAACAATAGGGGCTTGGTTTAAATAAGTTTTGTATGCTATATCCATAATGTGCAAAACTATGCACTCATTAAAAATAATGCTGCAGAAAATTATATACTGAAAAGATATTCTTGATATTATTGTTAAGTAAAAAAGCAGATTGCAAGTACAAATAAAGTATGATTCCAATTTTTTACATGTTTATGTCTTCGTGTGTATATCTTTGGGTGGAAGAAGAAGTTTAAAAGGAAATTAGATAATAGTTTGAAGTGAATGATAAAGTAGTACCACATGGTAATCTTTTAGATTTTAATGCTTATGTTATAAAAAAAGAAAAGTTTAAAATCAGTTATATAAGTTCTTACATTAAGAAGCTATAAAAGAAAAGCAAATTAAACCCAAAGCAAATAGAATCAAGGACATAATGAAAATAAGAGCAGAAATAAATGAAAAATAAAACAAACAATGGATAAAAATCAATGGACAAAAGCTAGTTATTTGAAGAGATCTATAAAATTGGCAAACACCTGGCTGATCAGAGAAAAAAAGAAAGATGTAAAACACCAATATCAGGTTTGAAATGGTCATTATCACTATGGATTCTACAGCCACGTAAAAAGATAATAAGGATATTATAAAAAATTTTATGACAACAAATTGACAACTTAGAAGAAATAGAAATTCCTTGAAATACATAAATTACCAAAATTAGCACAAGAAGAAATAGAAAACCTAAATAGCCCTATAAATAATAGAGCTTATCTTTAATAAATAGATTGAATTATGATTTTTTTAAAATTTTTCTTCCAATAAAACTTCACATCAAGATGGCTTCACTGGGGGCTGGCCCGGTGGCACACTGCTACAGTGCGCCGCTTGGAAGTGCGGCGGCGCTCCCGCTGAGGGTTCGGATCCCACATACAGACCGGCGGCTCACTGGCTGAGTGGGGTGCGGGCGCAACACCGAGGGTTGCGATCCCGTTGCCAGTCCCGGTCCGGTATGGGCGCGACACTGAGGGTTGCGATCCGTTGCCAGTCACAAAAAAAGACAAAAAGGAAAAAAAAAAAAGATGGCTTCACTGGTAAACTCTATCAAACATCTAAGAAATAATACCAATCCCAAACAAACTCAGAAAATAAAGGAGTTGTAAATATTTTCTTTTTTTTTTTTCCTTTTTTGAGTTGTAAATATTTTCTAACTCATTTTATTACCTTGATATCAAAACCAGACAAATACATTAAAAGAAAAAAATTACACATAAGTATTATCTGTGAAATAGAAGCCAAAATCTTTAAACAAAATTTTAGCAAACTAAAGCTAGCAATACATATAAAAAATAATACATCAGACCACGTGGCATTTATTCCAGGAATGCAAGTTTGGCTTTACCATTTGTAAAACAATCAACATAATACATCATGATAAGACAGTAAAAAAGAAAATCATAGTATTATATTAATAGATATAGAAAAAGCATTTAACAAAACAATGATTATTTATGAATAAAAACTTCCAGTCAACTAGGAAAAAAAAAAAAAGGAAACATTCTTAATATGATAAAGAGCATCTAAGAAAATCCTACAGCTAATATCCTATATAATGGTGAAAGACGTACTACCTTTCCTAAGATTAAGATTAGGGACTGGCTTGTTAGCTCACTTGGTTAGAGCACAGTGCTGATAACTCCAAGCATCAAGGGCAAGGGTTCAGATCCCCGTACTGGCCAGCCACCAAAAAAAAGGGGTTAGGAACAAGTCAAGGATGTCCATTTCACTGCTGCCACTTGCAACAGAAATCCTAAGCAGTATAATAAAGCAAAACAAAAGCAATAAAATCTCTGCAGATTGTAAAAGAAGCAAGAAAATTGTCTTTACTCACAGATGGCAAGATTGTGTACACAGAAAATCCTACAGACTCTACAAAATAAGCTACTAGAACTAATAGTGAATTTTGCAAGGTCTCAGTTTACAAAGTTAATAAAAATAATTTGCCTTTCTGTATATTAGCAATGAATCCTCAAAAAGTGAAATTTAAAAAACATTTTTAAATTGCATCAAAAAACAACTTAAAAGCAAATTTAACAAAATGTGAAAGACTCATATGCTAAAAACTACAAAACATTGCTGAGAAAATAGAAGACCTAAAAAACAAAAAAATTAACTGTGTATATGGATTGAAAAATACAATATTGTCAAGACGTCAATTGTCCCAAATTTGTCTGTAGCTTCAATACAACCCCAGTCAAATTCCTGGCAGTATTTATTTTTTAAGAAATTGGCATGTTGATTCTGAAATGTATATAAGAAATGCAAAGGACATAGGAAAGCCAAAATAATTTTAGAAAAGAACAAAGTTAAGGAATTTATATCCCTGAGTTCAAGATGTGCTGTAAAACTACAGAAATCAAGATAGTTGTATTGGTATAAGAATAGAAGCATAGATCAATGGAATAGAGAGTCCAAAAATAGACCAAGACATACATGATCAATTGATTTTTGACAGAAGCACCTAAATAATCCAGTGGGAAAAGCATAGCCTTCTCAACAAGGGACCCTAGAATGATTGATATTCGTGTGGGTATGATGGTTAATTTTATGTGTCAACTTGGCTAAGCCACAGTGCTCACATATTTGGTCAAAAATTGTTCTGAATGTTTCTGTGAAGGTCCTTTTTGGGTGAGATTAGCATTTAAATCAGTAAAATTTGGGTAATTTTACCTTCCATAATGAGGTGGGCCTCATCCCAATCAATTGAAGGCCTTAATAGAACAAAGACTGACCTCTGTTAAGCAAGAAAGAATTCTGCCAGCAAACTAACTTTAGAGTTGTATTGCAACCCTGATATAGTTTGGATATGTTTGTCCCCACAAAGCTCATGTTAGAAACTTAATCTCCACCATGACAGTGTTAAGAAGGTGAGAAATCCTATTATGGTAATTGAAAGGTGGGGCCTTGAAGAGGTGATTAGATTGTGAATACCATGCCCTAGTAAATGGATTAATCCATTGATCATATAATGGTGGTCATGGAAATAGTTCTGATGGCTTTAAAAGAACAGCATGTGACAAGATCTTTCTCTTGCTTCTGCCATTTTGCCACATGATACCCTGCATCTCTGTAGAGTCACTACCAAGAACAAAGCCCTTGCCAAGTGTGTTCCCTGGACTTTGGACTTCCTAGCCTCCAAAACTTGTAGGCAATAAATATTGTTTTAACAAACTACCCAGTTTCAGGTATTTTATTATAAGAGACAGATTAATAAAAATTCTTTTCTGAGTTTCCAGCCTACCCCATCAGATATTGGACTCACCAAGTCATTAATTACATTGTGTAAGCCAATTCCTTCAAATAAATCTCTCTCCCACTCTCAAAATGTGTGCAGCCCTTGCCAAGTGTGTTCCCTGGACTTTGGACTTCCTAGCCTCCAAAACTTGTAGGCAATAAATATTGTTTTAACAAACTACCCAGTTTCAGGTATTTTATTATAAGAGACAGATTAATAAAAATTCTTTTCTGAGTTTCCAGCCTACCCCATCAGATATTGGACTCACCAAGTCATTAATTACATTGTGTAAGCCAATTCCTTCAAATAAATCTCTCTCCCACTCTCAAAATGTGTGCGTGTGTGTGTGTGTGTGTGTATACATCCTGTTGGTTCTGTTTTTTTGGAGAATCCTAATACAGTGGGTAAAAGAACCTTGAATGCTAGGTCATACTAAAAATAAGCTCAAAATAGATCATAGACTTATGCATAAAATCCATATATATATAACTACTAGAATAAAACATATGAGAAAAATACTTGTGACCTTGGACTGTAGGCAAAGATTTTTCAGACAGGACAACAAACGCCTTAACAATACAAGCCACAGACAGCATTATATATCCACAGTACATATTTCTGATAAGGAATTTAAATCCTGAATCTATAAAGAACTCTTAATACATTATTAGAAGACAACCTCAAAAATAAATGGGTAAAATATTTGATCTAATACTTGAAAAAAGATGATATATACATAGCAAATACACACTTAAATAAATGTTCAACATCATTAGTCACTAGGGGAATTGCAAATTTAAACAAAATGAAACACTACTATATTGTCAGTAGAATGGCTAAAATTATAAAGACTGAAGATACCAAGTGTTGTCAAGGATATCAAGCACCTGGAACTCTCTTACCTTGGTGGTAGGAATACAAAATGGTACAGCCACTATAGGAAATTGTTGGGTAATTTCCTGTAATGTTAAACTCTCACCTACCATATGATCCAGAAGCTCTACTATTAGGTATTTACTCAAGAGAAGCAAAAAAAGCCTGACACAAAAGAATGTATACTGTGTGATTCCTTTATGCAAATTTGAAGAACAAACAAGACTAATCTATAGATAGAAATAAGGATGGTGGTTGCCTTGCACGTGGATCAGGGTGGTAGGGGAATTGACTGCAAAGTAGGATGCTGGAACTTTTATGTAGTTGGAAATGTTCTATATCATGGTGGCTGGCTGTTACACAGATAGTATATAGTTTATCAAAACTTGTCAAACTATACAGTAAAATTTATGCATTTTATTGCATGTAAATTATACCCCAATGAAATTGATTTTTAAAAGCATTTTCTAAAGACTGTCCCACTTCTGTCTTACAGCTGTGCAAGACCTGTGCATGATGTAATCCCCACCCGCAAGCTCATGCAGAGCTCTTCCGATTCCAGGGATCAGCAAACACATCCCCCAGCCCTTGTCTGCTCTGCTAGAAGAAGTACTTACAGGCAGTGACCTCAGATCTGGCTGTTCTAGATAACCTAAAAATACAGATCTCTGGGTGCTCTTCCTAGAAATTCTGGTCTTAGGTCTACTTTAAAACCAGGGTAAAGGGCACAGTGTCCTATGTGCATTGCTCACACCCAACTGGAACTTGATGTGGAGTCACTGCTACAAGGCTCTTTGCTGAAACTCAATTCCCCCTTGTGTCCAGTGCTGCTGTTGGACACCAGCCCCACTTTTTTAATAACTGCCTTTTTCAATTTTAAGCAGCTTGTGGGACAAATGATGTCACTCTTATCATTTATACACCAAATTATGAGGGCTCTGAGACAAATGAACAGAAATCCCAGCCTTTTTCTAGGGTCCTCTTCCCCTAGTAATCCCAAGAATCCCCAGGGAAGGTTACATATACACAGGAATCAGTCCTACTCATTGTCAGTGCCCATCAGGGGAGAGGGAAACTCAACTTCCTCCCGAGATACAGGATTAAGGATAAAATCCATAAATGGCAAAGTGAGGAGATCTCTGCTCTGGTTCCATATCAAGGCGACTCCAAGAAATTCTTACTATTTGTAACTATTTTGTTAAATCACAAAGTACATTTTCTATATTCTATGTCATATGACCATAAAAATTGCAGTGGTTCAGGAAATTCCTTTCTCTGAAAACCATTTGCTAGTTTGGTCAGATTAGAAAAATGTCGAAGATCGTACCTCCAAACCCACGAATATCAGGATGTACATGAGGCTCTTAGCATGTAGAAGGCCATAATTTCTCACTTACAATTTCCATCCAAGCAAGGCTTTATTTACTGCCCCCTAGCTTACAGGGCTGACTTTACAAAGAAATAGTCTGTGTGTGTGTGTATGTGTATGTGTGAATGTTTGTGAGACAGAAATCCTAATTCTATGAATTTGAGGTCCTAGAAGACCAGGTAAAACATTGGACTACTTTTTCAAATTCCAGATTTTCTTTAGGCCTCGTTCACCATTTAGTACAAATGTTTTAATCGATTGGCTACACAAACAGTTGATGAGAACTCAAGGGATTAGAACATTAGCTCAGTGAGGACGAAATGATAAATCTCTGTGCAGAGGAGTGGAGCAGTCAGGGAAAGGGAAGAGTTTAGAAGGCAGAAGGCAGCAGCACGAGAAAATTCTATAAACTGGAATGCGATAAATGGGGTGAAAAGCACTGGTTTGAAATGCAGAACGCAAGCTTGACCTTCTCTGCAGCTTTGCCTGGGGCCCTGGTAACAGCTGTTAACTTTCAAACTTCTCTCCATTTTTGCCAACAGGGACACTTTGGAAAGTAGAGAACACATCTACCATGTTTCCACTAATGAAACTTCCCGATTCTTCTTTATGTCTTTCTGTTTCTCTCCAGTGGAAAAGAAAAACATAAGACAAGCTCATTACTTCCCTAAACATTCCCTCTGGTCACTGCACTATTGACAGAATTTCCCTAGTTTAGGATCTCATAAGATTTGCAAAAACATGCCTTTCCTATTTCACTTTATTGATGACAATTCCAGGAGTTTTAAAGACTTAAAATTGTAGAACTAGAGAAGATACTGGAAATTATCCAGTCCCAACATGAAATTTAAAGCATTTAATCATTTATGCAAAAATGCNTTCCCTAAACATTCCCTCTGGTCACTGCACTATTGACAGAATTTCCCTAGTTTAGGATCTCAAAAGATTTGCAAAAACATGCCTTTCCTATTTCACTTTATTGATGACAATTCCAGGAGTTTTAAAGACTTAAAATTGTAGAACTAGAGAAGACACTGGAAATTATCCAGTCCCAACATGAAATTTAAAGCATTTAATCATTTATGCAAAAATGCATATTATTAAGCCCTTAGTATGAGCCAGGAATCAGAAAGAGCTAGAGACTTGCCCTCAAATACCACAGTCTCCCTTGCTCACCCACTCTGAGCTGGCAGCCACAAGTTTCTCTCCATGTGGGGCTGTAAGCCCTTTAAGCCACTACCTGCTGTGGAAGTAGTAATTCCTCATGTCGTTCCTAAGTTTCCTTCTTTTGGACTCCACAGGTACAGTGCTAGACACAGAGTAGTACATAAAACAGATAAAAATCCTGCCCCAGGCGAGCTTATATTCTAGTGAAGAAAATAATCAACAAAAATAAATAAGTACTATAACATCAGATAGTGATTTTAAAAAGGAAGAAAAAGTTAAGGTGAAAGAAGATGCTGGTAGGACTGGTGACGCATTTAGGTGGGATGGTAGAAAAGGCCTCTGTGAAGAGGTAATACTTGAAGGGACATCTAAATGAAGTGAGAGAATAAACCAGTGGAAATCTGGAAACAGTGTTCCAGACAAAGGAAAAGCACATGCAAAACCCCTGCGGTGGGAATGAACGTGGCATATTCAGGAAGGAACAAGAAACCCACTGCAGCAGATACGCAGTGAATGATGCAGAGCCATAGCGGGCAAGGTCAGGGATAAGCGGGGGACAAGTCCTGTGGGAGTGTAGGCATGTGAAAGGATGGTAGGGACAATTTAAGTGATTTTGCAAGGTTAGAGCTATGTGTCCCACCCTCCCCACACTCCACAGAGGGTTTTAAAGGTAACTTAGAACCACCCTAATTTCTGAAGTCAAAATCTATCCTTATGATATCATATAGTCCCAGTTATTGTCCACTATAAAGAAAACCACCAAGAGCACACTGAGACAAGAATAATCCCCAAAAATGAATGGAGTGACTAAAAAAATTTTGAAAGGAAAGTTACATGTTAAGAGATTTACCTAGAATTTTTAAAGCCATGGAGCCAAGAGCACACTGAGACAAGAATAATCCCCAAAAATGAATGGAGTGACTAAAAAATTTTGAAAGGAAAGTTACATGTTAAGAGATTTACCTAGAATTTTTAAAGCCATGGAAGATGTGATAGGGTCCTAATGGAATTATCTTTATCCTGTTCCTAAATGTGCCCTTCCAATAAACATATAGTCAATTTTGTTTAGACGGATCGATAAGGAGAAGCCTCTGGAAGGTCAGTCACTCATGAACAATTCCCATATAGTGGAGTCCTCAAAAAATTGCCATGGAAGAGCCCCAGGGTAACTGGCCCAGGTCTGTCATCCAGAGCTGGACCCAGGGGCAGGCCCCATGGGCAGAATAAATTAGAAATACGGCACCTGTTATTGTGGGTTTCAGCCAGATTGCAGATCACACTGCTAAAATATAAATAGGTCCTGCTTTCAACAAAGAAGACAACTCAAGTGGAACTATAAAAACCATTTCTCTCAGAGGGCTATCTGCCCTGTACAGATCTTGGCACCAGCTAGTTAATAGTTTTCTGAAACCAAAAGAAAAAAGAAAAATTAAAAATGCATGGCAGCATGCTATTTATGGAGAATATGATTATTTTATTATCTAAAGTTTAGATACTTTAATATGCTGCCCAAGAAATTAGTTCAGAAAGGGAAATTCCAAGACAATTACAAAGAAGTAAAAAGAAAAAAAAGTAATTTCATACTTTATGTGTAATAATGTCTTAATTTTAAGCATTAAGAAATAGGTATACAACTTTTATTAATAAAAATATCACTATCTCTCACCCTTACTAAGTAAATATTAAACAAATATAAAAAGAATTTAACAGTTTGAAGGGATACCAAGCTGTACACCTTGCATGGGGCTTCATTTTTCTAAGTCCATGCCTACCGTCATCTCGCTTTCTCAAATGTGCCAAGATCCAGGAATCTTTTGCCCTAAATGGAGACTTGATCTCAGTTTATCCTAAGTCCATATTTGAGCAGGAACTGACAGTGTTGGCCAATAGGTAAACAAAAGGTGTAGCGTTGGATATGTTTTTCCTCATATGGGAAATAGAATATCTAGAAATTCTGATATGAATTTGAGAGCTCAAAAAAGGGAAACTTAGAAACGTAAGGAATTACCTTTTATATATGAGGTAGTGACTTAAGGAACTTACAACCCCACGTTGAGAGAAATTCACAGCCACCAGTTTAGAAAGGGTAAACACGGGCATGTCTCTGGCTCTTTCTGATTGCCTTTAGGAAGGACAGCTCTGCCCTTTCCTAGGTGTGCCTTGGTCTCTCATCAGAGACACGGAATTCCCCCAGCATAGGCAAATCTATGCTCACATATTCTAAAAATACGTGGTTTAAGACACTGAGGCAATAATTTTTCTTTTCCTACACTATCTTGATATTTTAAGAAGCTCCAAAGAGAATTCTAGCAATTCAAAAGAATTCCCGTTTTATAGAATGTTGCTTTACGAATGTTTATCTCTTAGAAATATTTGAGTTATTGGCTAAACTGAGGCCTCTGTTTCCACTCAACCACTTGACATTTCCTATGTCTCTACATGTTTACCTTAAGGAGTTTTCTTTGACTCACCCATGCCCTAGAATCTTCTCTAAATGCCTAAAAACTTGTCTTCTCCCCTCATTTGTCATTTAACACATATTATCCTGCAGGATTCTGACTTCCTTCCTCCCTTTTTCTGCTTCCCTTCCTCCTTCTCCTAAAACACTGGTGCTTACTCTGTGTGAGCACTGTTCTAATCTCTTTTCAGTCAATTTAATCTTCACACAATGCTATTATGTATTCTCTCTTTAGCAGATCCTCTCCTTCTTGAGTAGAGACTGTATTATACTCCTCTTTGGACTCTAGGTAACTGACACTGTTATTCTTCCAAAGGAGTAAAACTTTGACCAGGATTTGTGTACACTTATATTTGACAAGTGGCTCACTCCAGTATAACTGAAAAATCCATTCTGCCATTCTTACCCAGTTCTGGTGTTATGTCCTAGCTCTGTAAGTGTTATCATGCATGGCAGGTCCTAGAACCAGTGGAGGATTTTTACAGAAAGAGAAAGAGAGGGAGGGAGGAAGGAAAGAGAAAAGAAAAGGAAAAAGAAAGCAGGGCAGACAGTAGGAATGAGAAGCGGTGACATGTCGCTTCACACCAATGATTAAACTGCAAAATGTCTCCACTTCCTGTGCTTTGTCCCCTCCTCTATGCTTATAAACCAGCCAGAAGAAGAAGATTAATTCCTCAAAGAACATTTTTCAAGGTAATTGTACAAAATCATGAATATGTTCAGAAGAGAAAGAGAAGAGTATATGTGTTGAGGTGGTGAAGACAGAGGGAAGACATTCCTTAAACCCTGACCAGCAACCCTAAAGGCCATTTTTTTCAAAATTACAACTTATTCCAAGAAATGGTTCTTTCTTTGCAAACTATTTAAAACTCTACTACTAAATCGGTTTGGATCTGTTCTAAGTCCTGAATCTCAAAGGTTGGAGAAATCAGATCTTGGCTTCAGAAGCTATCAGTGACCTACATGCTCATAACGGGACATGCAGGAGGCAGCTGAACCCCAGAGCCTGCAGTCACAAGGCACACATCTCTATGCTCACCACGCAGCTGATCCCATTCTGCAGGAATGTTGAAAACAGCAGCTTTCCCGGACAGAGACCCCAAATTATACTTTTAGGTGAAGCAATCCAAGCCAAGCTTCCTTACGTGGCAGGTTACAGAGCCAAGGAAATTTCTGTCAGTTCCACAATCCTTCTTGAACTGTTTGGTCACCAGAAATCTGGAATTACAACAACAAAAAACTATCTAAGAAAGTTCACGGAGTACTGAAATGGTAATAATAGCTGCACTTTGAAGGCATGGCAGGAATTAACCAACTTTACATTTTTCTAATTTGTATAACAACTGTGGGAGATATTTTACGAATAAGGAAATTGGGGCTCAGAAAGGCGAAGTAACTTTATAAGTAACAGAGGCAGAATTAGAACCCAGCTCTAGCTCAGTGTTTCTCAGCAAAGGATAATTTTGTATGGGACATTGTGTAAGGTCTGGAAATATTTTTGGTTGCTACAACTACAGGGGTTATGACTGGCATCTAGTGGGTAGAGGTCAGGGATGCTGCTAAACACCTTACAATACACAGGACAGCCCCTCAACTCAGAATTACACAGGCCAAATGTCAAAAGTGCCAAAACTGAGAATCCCCATTCTATCTGATTCTAAGGCTGACTTTGTGCTTTGCAAAGCATCCAGTATCTACATATGCAGGGAAATATAGATGAGGCTGCGAAAGAGTGACCAGGGCAAAAGAGGGCTGTAGACAAGTTGTTGGCTTGAGGGGGAGATTTCCATTCATTTGTAAAGGAGGGATGGGGAGGGAGCAGAAAATAAATGCAAGCCAATAAATTTCCAATCTTTTAAATTAACTGTCCCCTTTGTTAGTCTGTGAACACGCAGCATGGCCAAAGATACCAAGACCAGGCCAACGGATCTGGACAAAACCAGGCATTCCAGTCCAGGGAGGCTTTTGCCCTGGCTGCCCTCTGACCATCGTCTGCCTGTCTTGAGATTGATAGGGTAACCAAGCCGATTAGGCCGCTTATCTCAGCACCCGTGCCTGGCTGGCTGACTTGCTGGCTGGCTGGCTGGCCGGGAACGAACCCACCAGTGTCTACTTCATCACAAGCCCAGCCTCTGGCTGTCAGCACCTGGAGCTGGGCCAGGGGGCCCGGGTGGGGCGGCTGGTACCAGACACCCAGGCCTGCTCTCTGTCCTCCCCCTACTAATAAATAGCTTTCCTGGCGCTGCCGCCACATGGATCGGTGGCAGAACAGACTCCCTGTCGGCAAGACAGCCATTTCTCTATGCCTGATGGGAGCATGAAAAACAGAAGCTTCGTTGGACTGGAGTTTTGCGTAAAAGCTCTCACTCATTTTCTCCATCATTAACTAGTCATAAATCAATCCACTAAGCCACCTCTTTACCACTCTGTGAAGTTTTCCTCAACTCCTTCCAGAACTGGGTTATGCTGGGGGGGATCACAATGGGCATGCAACAAGCACCTTGTGCTTTCCTCAGCATCCCCTCCACTCTCAGTTAAAGATGTAACTTTGTCCAGCCCCCCACTCCAAGTGAACGCTGGCAGCTCTGTCCTTCCCCAGCAGAGATCTCACCACTCTGCACTGTATCTAGCCGATCGTCTGCTTGCTTCCCGGCAGGGCTCTGTGCTTGCTGGGCTCTCTTGTTCACAGCTGCATTCTCCACACATAGCAGTAGGCCTGAGACTGATGGGTGAACCTGATTATATTAGTTAAATGAATAAATGGGAGTGAAATCTGTACAGGTATCCTGTACAGCAGTTATCCTACTGCATTCCCACTTGTAGGTGCCTGGCTCCTCCACAAAACAAAGCTTCTTGAAGGCAGGGGCCATATCTCTGCCCCTTTGTATTCCCCATGCCTGGTACATTAATAGGAGATGAAATGACTAAATGAGTGAAAAGAAGAAATTGAAGCAATTAATGAGTCTAGGTTTGAGATTGTCTTTATATTTTACTTCCAATGTCAAAACAGAGCACCAGAGGTTACACAACTGTATTCATTTATCAGTACTCACAGAACCGTACCCTGAACATTGTGAATTTTACATGTAAACAAATCAACAATTTTTTAAATGTAAAAGAGTACTAAAAAATATGCCAGAGAAATTGTGACCATTATAAGATTGAAAATCAACTTTCTCCCTTAAAAACATTGTACAAAAAAAGATGCATGTTATTATAGAATCATCACCTCACCGTCTTACGAAAAGGAACACTTCATAACTATCTTTGGAATGTCAATGTAATCTTCTTATACAAGTACAAATGAGGCACTTCTAATTCTTTAAGTCAACATTCATCTGCAGATATGCCTTCAGAGAATAAATGTTCTTTTAGCAGAATATCACTTTGTTAGATTTAAAAAATGATCTGTGTTAGAATTCCTGAGTTTTAAAAATTGCTTTGCCTAAGGGATTTATTTACCTCTACCCCAAAATATTACATCATAAAATAGCATTCATGAACAGCCAGGAATAGCTTTCTAGGGACATATAGACTTAATATGGCACTATATTAACAGAATATATTCATAATTAAAAGCATTTCATAATTTGAAAAAAAATCCCTAATTTTTGAATGGTAAAAATGAATAACAAAGAGGGCACCAGAAATCATATCTTTGGTACAAAGCAGCAGAATCGTCCTGGTCCTTCTTTTTGCAGTCTTCTATGACTCTTCCAGCTCACACCAAAAACATCCTTCTCTGAATTCTCTTAGCACTTTCTGTTTATATCTCTTGAGATGAGATCATCAGTCTAAGCCACATGTAAAATGAATATAGTAGGAGTTTTGTGTGTTTTCTGTTTTGTTTCACTTGCAGGTTTTTAAAGGTTTAAATTTGTTGTTAACATTTTCAAATTGGCAAATTTCCTGTAAAGATCCAGTGTTCCAGTTTCTCTTGAAAAATCAGAAAGATCTAGCAATGCCAGGTCCACATTTCCACATGGCTAGGGCCAAGGTACTGCTTCCAGTAGAGAGAACTTGTACCCTCTAGTTTGCCATGTCTTCACAATCATTTGTTACCTCCTTGGTCTTTATGGACTTTGATTTGCCACCCATCATCTAAGGACTGGCCAGGTGTATGCGATATTGGTGCAAACCTACTTGATGTGGTAGGCAGGCTGAAGCGATTGCCGATTGCCGGGAACCTTTTGACCAGTATCAGACTAAAGAACCTGGTTGTGATTTTGCAAAGCCGCAAAGCCAGAAGGAAGGCTTTGAGAATCAGGACGTGTCTATGGGGCGGCTGATGGCTGTAGGATGGTCCGGCTGACTATGGACACAGGTCCGCCAAGAGTGGGTACATTAGTCAGGATTCTCCAGAGAGACAGAACCCAATAGGACATGTATATAATATATGATAGGGGATTTATTAGAAGGATTGGCTCATGAGATCGTGAAGGCCGAGTAGTCCCATGATAGGCGGCGGCTGATGGCTGTAGGATGGTCCGGCTGACTATGGACACAGATCTGCCAAGAGTGGGTACATTAGTCAGGATTCTCCAGAGAGACAGAACCCAATAGGACATGTATATAATATATGAGAGGGGATTTATTAGAAGGATTGGCTCATGAGATCGTGAAGGCCGAGTAGTCCCATGATAGGCCATCTGCAAACTGGATGCCGGTAGCGTGGTTTGGTCCAAGTCCAGAAGCCAGTGGTATGATCCTCGGTCTGAGGCCAACGGCTGGACAGCCTGCGGTACTGCTGGTATATCCTGGAACCCAAAGGCTGAAGAGTCTCGAGTTCTAATGTCCACAGACAGGAGAGCAAAATGTCTCCCAGGTCCAGCCAATAAAGAGAGGATTTGCCTTTTACCCAGTTTTTGTTCTTTCTGGGCCCCCAGTGGATTGGATGGTGCCTGTCCACATTGAGGGTGGGTCTCTACCACCCAGTCCACTCAGGTTTACATGCTAATCTCTTCTGGATACCACCTCATAGACACACCCGAAAATAATGCTTTACCAGGTTTCTAGGTATCCCTTAATCTAGTCAAGTTGACACCTAAAATAAGCCATCACAGAGGGCAATGGTACTTGTATTAACAACATGCTGGTATCATCTGGGACCCAAAGGTCATAACCTCTGCCAGGAAAAGCCATGGTGATTTCCTTCTACAAAGGGATTAAGAACCATGTGGAATGAGGGATCCCACAGGAGTGTCCACACTGCTTCAAGAGTTACAGGTTCTCATAAATGTCACTGCTATCTTCTGAGACTGGGGCAGAGGCTGTGACTTCAGAAATCTTCACAGGGACCTCATTTTGACAACTACTCTTATCCTGTCTTGTAATGGCTTTCATTGTATGTTTTATTTCTTCAATTACTTACTTTCTTGTGGGCAGGTGAAACACCTTACATGTCACTCTTACCTCCTATAACAAATTTATGTGTGTTAGCCATATAGCTCATACTATTTATTTGTTCTAAATCAAATCAGGAGTCTGTCTTCAGTGCCCAAGTAAGATCACAAAGGCAACATGTCCGAGTAATAATGGTGGGAACTACCTCCGGGGCCATATACAAGTAATAGGAGCATGGCCCCTGCTTTATTTTCCATGACACCTAGGACTACCTGTTTGGCCCCTGCCAGGCTGGGAGTTCCACAGAGAGAAGAGACCCTTTTAGATGCACATTGAGCAGCTTTCCAAATGTAACTATCAGATAGTTATGGAAGTGGTTTGGGTCTCACTTGAGTGTACCTTGGAACAGGTATTGGGTGGCTGTTATATTCTCCATTGGATTTTTGAGCTAAAAGACATCAGAAGGTGAGCCTTCTCTCTGAAGATTGTATAGTTTCAAACAACTCCCACCAAAATTTGAAAGGGGATTTGTTCCTACACTCATACAGGATTCTAATCAGCTCAAAGAACCATGAGGGGGAAGAGTCTTCTGTTGGTATAAACACTGGCTTATCAACCTTGCTGCTTATTAGCATACACCCTGCCTTCTAATTATGCTCTAATTCGTACTGTGCAAACATATCCTAACAATTCCTCCACCAACAGCTTTCCTCATTAGTAAGAAAAGCACTGGCAGATGGGAAATTCGTGGGATGCTGAATTTAAAATGTTAATTAATGCTAAAAACTTTGAAGTCTTTTGAAAAACCTTTCCTGGGAAATCTTTAAGTGATGTCCTCATTATCAGAGACCCTGAAATAGCCTTTTCTTTTATTATGCTATACTTTGAATCTGATTCTTACCACTTCTGGAATCTTCTCTGGACTGAAGCTCTTTGGAGAGTTTATTAACTCTACATTTCAAGGGTAAAATTAGGGCTTAACTGGACCTAGAATTGGTTATTCTAACACCCTGGGAATCAACAGGGACCCAGACCCGCCCTTCCGAGAAGAGTGTGAGACACACTACAGATGGTGAGGGCCTGGGTCTCTTCTTAGGGGCTTCATTCCAAAAGCTCCCAAGACGCTCCACCTCCAGGTTCAATAGGCCTTGTGCTGCAGGGACCAGCTGGTCATTAACTCAGGTCCACAAAAAAGGGGCTACAAGACCTAACAATGGAGACAACTATCTTTAGCCACCCCTACAACAGAATTGCTAGAAACTAATTCCTGTGCCTGGAACGCAGGGCAGCCCGACATTGCCGTGTAACATGTCAAGTTCTCCTCTGAGGCAAAAGGATTGCAGCTCTGCCTGCATTTTTCCTGCAGCATCCCCTGCTGTCACTTTGCAGGACACCAGCTGGTTCTGGCCTGACATTGGCATTCCTCTCTTAGCTTGATCTCAGCCATCGCCTCCTTCCGACACCCCCACTGCTGAAGGGAAAGGAAGAGTCTCCATTACATGAGTATAGGAATTCTCCCAAACAAAAAAGATAATGGCAAAAAAAAAAAAAAAAAGAATTCTCCCAAACTGAAGATCTCATTGTTTTGCTGTACAGCTCCTTTTGTTGTCGTCACTTTTGTTTTGGTAAAACTTTCATTTCTGTAAGACCTAAACATGTTTCTTCGGAGCTAGATCAGACATCATAACAACACTGAATGTGGTCCTTAGTGTGTCCTAAGCACTGTTCAAAGCACTTAACATTGATTACATGTAATGACATTACACTTGATTACATGTAATGACCTTACACTTAATTACACTTATTGACGTGTAACCTTTCAACAACTCTGTGAGGCAAGTTCTATCCATTTTACAGGTGGGAAAACCAAGGCATTGAGAGGTTAAGTGACCTGCTCAGGTCACATCGTAAGTGGAAAAGCTGGGATTCAAACCCAGGTAATCTGGCTCCAGAGGGAAAATCAGACAAATGACACTGCAGGGTTGTCCTCGAAAGCTTCCCTCTATCTAATTGCTGTTCCCAGGCGCACTGGCTATGCCCTACCTCTGTTCCCTCAGGGTGACTTCTCTCTGTGTCTGCTCTTCCTTGGTTGGGAAGGAAGCCCTTGCTTGCTGTGCCCCTCCACCAGCACCGACATCCCCACTCACCCAAGAAGTTCATCCCTGACGGCTGGCTGATAGCCTCTGCCTGACTCTAACTTATTCCAGAGGGCTCTGGGCCTCAGACAAAGACAACACCAGTGGTTTCTCTCTAAAGACCCTAGCCACAGATATCGACGGAGATTGTCCTCAATGACTCCACCCTACCCCTTTCCTAAGAGTTCCTTCAAATCTTTTCACAAAGATTTTCAAGGCTTTCCTGATGTTGACTGTTGACCTAGGTTCCTGTGCATACATGTGTGTATAAGGACCCAGGTCTGGGATCTCACAGGGATAGCAGAGGACTTCTGTCCCCTGTGTAAATGAAGGGGATTTCAAAGAGAATGGGGCCAGATTTAGGGTCCTGAAGAGCATCACAACTTAGAAAACTACTTGGTAGGACTTACATGTCCTTACCCATTGTTTTCCTGACCCTTGAAAGCCAGTCAAACTGCTCTGATTTCCAATATACTTCGCCTTTAATTTGCTTTTTAGCTTGCATACTTTAGCAGATTTTGCATGAAGTTACAGAAAAAAAAAAAAATCTAACATCATGCAAGGATGTAGAAAGGTTTTCTTTTCTTTTCTTTTTTTTTTAAAAATAAAAAGATGACCGGTAAGGGGATCTCAACCCTTGGCTTGGTGTTGTCAGCACCATGCTCACCCAGTGAGCCAACCGGCCATCCCTATATGGGATCCGAACCCGCGGCCTTGGTGTTATCAGCACCGCACTCTCCCGAGTGAGCCACGGGCCGGCCCTAGAAAAGTTTTCTTAAAGCAGTGGTTCCCAACCTTGGCTGCACAAGATCATCATCAGGAGAGCTCTCTCTTTATTTATTTTTTATTTATTTATTTATTATTTGCATATTCATTCTTACAAATCATAATTTTTTTTATGCCCTTTACCTGACCTATCACTTACCAAAACCCCTTCCTTCCTCCCCTCCATCTCTGGTATCCTTAGGTTTGTTCTCTCCTTTTGAATGTTCAGTGTATTGTTGTGGTCTTGTCTTTCTTTCCTTCTTCTGTGGTCTTTTCTTTTTCTTTCTTTCCTTCATCCCTCCCTTCTTCCCTCCATCCGTCCCTCCCTTCCTTCCTAGCAGCCACTTACAAGTGAGAACCTGTGGTATTTCTGTTTCTGTGCCTGGCTTATTTAATTCAACATAATTTTCTCCAGACTCATCCATGTTGCTGCAAATGGGAGAAGTTCATTCTTTTTTTAGGGCAGAGTAGTATTCCATCGTGTATATATATATACCACATTTTCTTTATCCAGTTGTCCATTGATAGACACTTAGGTTGGTTCCATATCCCGGCTATTGTAAATAGAGCTGCAGTGAACATGGGAGTGCAGGTATCCCTTGGACGTGGTGATTTCCATTCCTTTGGATATATACCCAGTGGTAGTATTGCTGGATCATATGGTAGCTCTATCTATAGTTGTTTGAGAAATCCATCTGGAGAGCTTTTATAAATCTCAATGCCAGGCCACACCTCTGATCAATTAAATCAGATTCTTGGAGGGTGGAGGCTGGGCTTTGACATTTTTTAAAACTCGCCAGGCAATTTTAATATGTGACCAATCCTGAAAACCACTTTTTAAAAGAGAAGTGGACTTTCTTAACCCCATTTTTTCAGAAATTACTCCACCATTAGCAAGCATTCTCCCTTGATACTGGGCTCAACTTTGAGAGTAGGAAGCTCAACTTGGATTGGAGTTGATAATATGTAACATATATGTTGAGAGCTTCCTCTGAGCAAGCATTGCTAGGTGCTTCCTGTGGATGGTTTCATTTAATCATCACAAGAACATTGGGAGGGGGGTGCTTTGTGGGATGGATGGAGTGACCCTTACCCTCACTTTACAGAAGAGGAGACTAAGGCTCAGAAAAGCTAAATAAATTTTCCCAAAGTCAAACAGCTGGAAAGTGGTAGAAACAAGGGCCAGCCCATGGCTCACTTGGGAGAGTGTGGTGCTGATAACACCAAGGCCACGGGTTCAGATCCCTATATAGGGATGGCCGGTTTGCTCACTTGGGAGAGCGTGGGGCTGACAACACCAAGTCAAGGGTTAAGATCCCCTTACCGGTCATCTTTTAAAAAAAAAAGAAAGAAAGAAAGAAAGAAAAGAAAAGTGGTAGAAACAATATTTGACCCAAAGGGTCAGAATCTAGAATCTCCCTAAGATAGAAATCTCTAAATTCTTCTGGTGACCAGGATCGAATTTTTTTTTTTTTTTATGTTTTTATGTTTTGTACCTTCTAGAATCTGATTTGAAAACATGACCTGTGAACTTCTACATGGAAACTGATTCCTAATATACACGCCCCCGTCCTTCCCTAGCTAACCTCAGCTCCACATGCCTGTGTCTTGTCAGAAAAGCTGTGCTCCCTAATGCTTAAGAGCAGCAGCATCTTCACGGACCCCAATTCCAGAGCCCCCTTTCACTGCTGCTCTTGTGAGGTCACCAACCACCAAACAGCGACGCGGCGCCAAGTGCCGATGTGGAGTAAGTACCTCGATGGACCTCAGGACAGCGCCGAGGTCCACGCGCGCCCCTCGTTTCACGGATGCGGAGACAGGCGCGGCGCGTGTCAGCAGCGCACGGCACGCCCCACGGGGAGCAGAAAAGCTGCCCTTGCAACCGGGAGGTTAGTGGCGTCACACTGCAGCGACCTCAGAGGGAAGGCGTGAGCACCGTCATCACTGCTTTTCAGACAAACAGGGATGGCCACAGCCAGTGCAGGAGTCCAGAAATAGGAAGAGTGGTCACCAGAGGGAGACAGAGCTTGACACTTCACAGGCTCTGGTCTCACAGCATCCGGTTCAGCAAAGCGCAGAGCCTGGACGAAAACAACCTTTGTTTTGGTTTAATTTCTTCTACTACTGCATCTCCTTCCTCTTTCCCTCCCTCTTCCTTTTTTTCCCCCCTCCTCCTGCCTCATTCCTCCTTTTCCTTTGCACCCTAGTGGGAAGGAATTGCTTTACAAGAGTGTGCAATCCAAAGAAGAGATTAATAGGTGAACCTCCGCCCTGTGCCCAGAGCCTCACAGCTGGTGTCTGGGGGGACACACTGCATTCTGAGCTAACAGGCACTAATGCGCAAAGTTTCCACAACTCGGGTGTCCGGTCCTGGGATTCTTGACAGAAACACAAAAGCAACACTAGATAAATATTTGTTTTTAAGGAAGGAAATCGAACACTGCCAAGGCAAAGGAGCGTTTGCTGTGGAATTAATCTGTATGACGGTTGCCTCAAAATTTTAAATTGGACTTCTAAATATCAAAATGTTCCATATAAATAACAGACATGTGAAACTAACTATACTTATACTATCAGAAAACTTTTTTTAAAGAACTGATTATCCAATGTCCAGATTTTAAACTTTCTGAAGGCTTCTCAGAATATTTGCCACACAATGGGAAGGAAAAGTATTTTTTTTTATTTTGTTTTTTTTTTTTTTTAGAGAAGTCCAAACTAGTTTTATTTTTAAAACTTTGATACATGCAAATTAAACAACATTTTCAGGGTGTTATAAGTACAATTTTATAAATGGCTGCATCCCAGTAACTAAATGGTAATATTAAACACATTATTATTTTATTAAATTTTTTTCTTTATTATTTGCATATTCATTCTTACAAATCATATTTCTTTATGCCCTTTACCTGACCTATCACTTCTCAAACCCCCTCCCTTCCTTCCCTCCATCTCTCATAGCTTTAGGTTTGTTCTCTCCTTCTGAAAGTTCAACATATTGCTGTGGTCTTTTCTTTCTTTCTTTCCTTCATCCCTCCCTTCTTCCCTCCTTCCCTTACCCCCTCCCTTCCTTCCTAGCAGCCAGTTATGAGTGACAACATGCGGTATTTCTGTTTCTTTGTCTGGCTTATTTCACTTAACATAATTTTCTACAGACTCATCCATGTTGTTGCAAATGGCAGAATTTCATTCTTTTTTATGGCTGAGTACTATTCCATTGTGTATGTATACCACATTTTTTTAATCTGGTTGTCTGTCGATGGATACTTAGGTTGGTTCCATATCTTGGCTATTGTAAATAGAGCTGCAGTGAACACGGGAGTGCAGGTATAATTTGACATGATGATTTCCATTCGTATTGCTGGACCATATGGTAGCTCTATCTACAGCTGTTTGAGAAATCCATCTGGAGAGCTTTTATAAATCTCAATACCAGGCCACACCTCTGATCAATTAAATCAGATTCTTGGAGGGTGGAGGCTGGGCTTTGACATTTTTGAAAGCTCCTCAGCAATTTCAATATGTGGCCAATCCTGAAAACCACTTTTTGAAAGAGAAGTGGACTTTCTTAATCCCATTGCTTCAGAAATTACTCTACCATTAGCAAGCATTCTCCCTTGATACTGGGCTCAACTTTTTGTAGTTGTTTGAGAAACCTCCATATTGTTTTCCATAATAGCTGTGCTAATTTACAGTCCCACCAACAGTATAGAAGAGTTCCCCTTTCCCTGCATCCTCGCCAGTATTTGTTATTCTCGGTCTTTTTCATAGCAGCCCCTCTAACTGGGGTGAGATGATATATCAGTGTGGTTTTGATTTGCATTTCCCTGATGACTAGTGATGCTGAGCATTTTTTTGTGTACCTGTTGGCCATTTGTATGTCTTCCTTTGAAAAATGTCTATTCATCTCCTTTGCCCACTCTTTAATTGGATTATTTGGTTTTTTACTGTATAGTTGTTTGAATTCTTTGTATATTCTGGATATTGATCCCTTGTTGAATATATAGTTTGCAAATATTTTCTCCCATTCCATAGGTTGTCTTTCTGCTCTGTTGATTGTTTTCTTTCCTGTGCAGAAACATTTTAGTTTGATATAATCCCATTTATTTCTTTTGTTGCTTGTGCTTTTGGGGTCTTATTCATAAAGTCTTTGCCCAGTCCGATTACCTAGAGTGTTTCTCCTATATTTTCCTTTAGTAATTTTATGGTTTCAGGTATTATATTGTTGCTTGTGCTTTTGGGGTCTTATTCATAAAGTCTTTGCCCAGTCTGATTACCTAGAGTGTTTCTCCTATATTTTCCTTTAGTAATTTTATGGTTTCAGGTATTATATTTAAGTCCTTAATCCATTTTGAGTTGATTTTGGTATATGGTGAGAGGTACAGGTCCAGTTTCATTTTTCTGCATATGGACGTCCAATTTTCCTAGCATCATTTTTTGAAGAGGCTGTCTTTTCCCCAATGTATGTTCTTGCTGTCTTTGTCAAAGATCAGTGGGCTGTAAGTATGTGGGTTGATTTCCAGGTTTTCTGTTCTGTTCCATTGGTCTGGGTGTCTGTTTTTATGCCAGTACCATGCTGTTTGGGTTACAATAGGAAATGTATTTTTGAAAATCGATAGAATTAAAATAAAATTTGCTCTTGAGACACAGATCTGATTCAAGAAGATATTTAGGCAATTGACACTGAATTCCTAGAGGAGGGACTTGATTTTATTAACTTTTAGACATCTCTGCTGCCTATCAGAGTGCATTAGCATAAGTAAGGTGCTCACTAAATATATGTCAAATTAATAAATGACAGATTTACGATTACCCAGTTTCCTCAACACAGAACCCACACCTAAAAAGAAAGGCCAATCCCTGACAAACCACCCACTGACCCACCTGAGAAGACAGGTGTGCGAGAGCAGGACCCACTCAGACACACTACAATAAAGAGTCATAGCAGTAATTGATCCACTAGTTCTTCCCCTATTTTCTGTCTATCCACTTGTCCTGGTCAGGGATTATTTGGTTAAAAATAAGAAAAACCCGTTCAACCTATGCTAAGGGGGAGGGAGGAGATTATACTGGAAGGACTCAAGGATCTTTCACAGAATCTAGGGCAGGAAGCATCATCCTCCTCCTAAAAGGCCTGGAAATAGGGACAGCAAAACAGTAAGGAAATAAAGCAACTTCCTTCTCCCCTACGCTTCTCGCCCCCTTGCCAAATGGTTTGTCTTTTCTCCCTACACATCTGCTCCCCTCTTTCTGCAGATCAGCTTTATCGCTACACTGTGTATGTGGTAGAAAATGGTTGCCCCAAACAGTCCCAGGTGTCCTTTGAACTCAAGGTCCTGACTGTCCCCGTGTTCCAAATCCAGTTTCCCTAAATTAAGACTCTAGCGCAGATTGGGTCAAGTGTTGACCTCTGATCTAAACAGCTCCTGCCAGAGGAGTGAGGTCTCTTCCCTTATTACTCATTCAGCAGGTGCCACCCCACCTTTTAGAGACAGCCCACTGTGTAAACGAGCCTCTCATTGGTACACACTACTGGACAATGGGCCCAAAGGGTACCACAGTTCAGTCTGCTCTAGTCAATCTTGATGGAATAGAATCGAACACTGAAAAATTAGATTCAATAACTATAAATGTCTCCAAATTGGAGCCCCTGTATGTAGAACGACAGGGCGGCTCAAAAATTCTTTCCTGTAACAGATGGTTTGGATGATACTAATTTTGCCATGTGAAAATCCAATTGCATATGAACACCTTTGGCATGTCTCAAGTTGTCTGTGACTATATATCATTTGTGCATATTTCATTTCTACAGCATCAGAATATGTGATCACAAAATTGCAACTTAAGAATGTGTGCATTTCTTCTGGGGTTGAGGGGGTGGCATTTGGAGTGAGAAAGCAATAGATGGAAAGTATGTGAGGTTAAGAGCCAGGGAGTGGTTGAAGCTGAACAGAATGGAGCTTCAACAGCAGTGCAACAAGATGGCTCCAGGTCCAAGGTGACAGGTTACATTGGGTTAACACTGAAGGAGTTCTACATTTCAAAACTCTTCTGTATGGTTGTACCACAAATGTCACAATGAACTCCAAGGAACAATAACACATTGGAGTCCTAAAGCATTGTCACCCAATTTGATGAACACAGATACACACAAATCTAATGTCAGTGACCTAGATCACTGAACATTTGTCTCAAGATGAAAATTCAGGAATAGAATAAGGGCCAAATTTCTGCAGTCCATCTTATGTTGTCCATGGCCACATTTCTGTGTAGATGGTGTTTCAAGACAGGCTTTTGCAAGTCCCTCATCACCAAATTCAAGGATAGGGTATTGCCACATGGTTAAAATGCCTTCATCAAAGTAGCTCATAATCATTAAAAATGATAAGACATAATTTGCACAAAATCTGGTTTCATTGTTTTATTTACCACCCGATAAACCATAATCTTAGGAAAAACAACTTTTGAGATATATTAAAATGCCTTCATCAAAGTAGCTCATAATCATTAAAAATGATAAGACATAATTTGCACAAAATCTGATTTCATTGTTTTATTTACCACCCGATAAACCATAATCTTAGGAAAAACAACTTTTGAGATATCTCATTAATCTAATTTTTATTTTATTTTACCAAATTTTTTTATTTTATTAGTAAACATTTACATTTCTAAGCATTTTTAAAACAGTAATTTAATCACCATTAAATTATATTAGATGGGTAGTATTATTATCCCTATTTAGCAGATGAGGAAACGGAGGTCCAGAAAGGTTAAGTAACATGCCCAAGGTTACAAGCTAGTGAGGGGTTTAATAAATAATGGAATTAGAATATCTTTTATCAATATCTTCTGGAGGTTCTCCTACCCAAACAGTCCTCTTTAGTAACACAGTACAAATTCTAAAGTCCTTTCCTGTTGTCCTATTTGATTCTCAATATCCCATGAAGTTAGCCTTAGGTAACCTCATCTCTTGTTTACAGAAAAAGGGTATCCCAGTTGTTAAGTGATTTCTCAAACCTCTG
This sequence comes from Galeopterus variegatus, assembly GCF_000696425.1. NCBI lineage: Eukaryota > Metazoa > Chordata > Mammalia > Dermoptera > Cynocephalidae > Galeopterus > Galeopterus variegatus. Next base: position 80,207 of record NW_007729602.1, read on the forward strand.
CAAGCTGGTCAGTGATGTAGTTAGGATTTCAGCTGGGCATTCTGAGTCCTCCTGGTTCAATTTCTACTAATCCACATATCTAATATGACATTCCAGTTGTCGGCTTGCTATAATGGCAAGGCATTCCTTAGCCTGAAGATATCCTACTGTAAATAAGTGCAGCTCCTGCTACCTATAAAACACTTATCTGGTCTCTTCCTGTGGGGAAGAGGGAGCTCTGTCCATTAGTGATTGAGTTCTTTTTCTGGCAGAGGTACTTTCTCCATTAAAATAAGAACTCATTTTCTATGATGCCCAAAGATGCCAGCTGAGTTCTGATCCCCCTCTGTGGCATCATCACTGTTTACCCACTGAATGGACCACAAATCCCAAAGCAGACTCCTCCCACTGACGAGATCTATGACTGCCCTGAGCTCCGAAGCACTAAACCACGTGCTCGGGAAGGTGGAAGATGAAAGCTGTAGGAGCCCTGTTGTTGGTTTTAGTTTTGTTGTTGTTGCTTGTTTGTTTTCCTCTCTTCTCCAGTTCCATGTCAGAAATTTTCTAGCCTCATGAAATGAGGTAGGAAGCTTTCCATTTATCTTTTGCTCTGGAATATATATATATTTTTGTGTGTGTGCAAGGATTGGAAGCTTTATTCAGATAACCAGGCTAAAATCATCCTGCCTTCTGATGCCTGTTCTGGGATTTATAAAGGGGAAGAGGCAGGAAGGTGAGATAAGGGTTTTGTAGTGCAGGCAAAGGGGGAGGCTGGTCATGGGATCAGCAGAGGATCTGAGTCAGATGTCAGGGTCCCATGATGGACTGGGTGCTTTGGCACCATGGAGTCTACCGTTGATGGACTGGTCAGCTTTAAACGTTATTTCGGGTTGGAGTCCTTATCTCCACAAAGATGGCCGTTTTCTGGCTAAGGTCCCTTTAAGATGTGCAAAACCTATATACTGAAATCTGCTAAGAAAAATTAAGGAAGACAAATAACTTGAGAGATATGTTGTTCTCATAGATCAGAAGATGTGGTATTGTTAAGATGTCGATTCTTTCCAAAGTCCTAATAGGCTTTTTAAAAAAAAATTGACATGATGATTCTAAAATTTATTTGGAAGCTCAAAAATATTTAATGGAAATACAAAATTTATATAGAATAGCTTTTGAAATTTTGAAAAAGATCAAAGTTGAAGAGAATCCAGAAATAGAATAAAATATACAAGGGTACTTCAAAAAGCTTGAGGAAAAAATGGAATTAAAAGACTACAAATCTTTCTACGAACTTTTGAAGACCTTGATATATCTAATTGATTTTTGACAAAGATGCCAAGGCAATTCAACGAGAAAAGTATAGTCTTTTCAACAAATGGTGCTGAAACAATTGGTAGTCATATGTAAAAATTAAACCTCAACCCTTAACTTGCACGATATAAAAATTTTACTTGAGATGGATTATATATCTTTTTTTTTTTTTGTCTTTTTCCATGTCCGGCAACGGATTGCAACCCTCAGTGTCGCCCCCGTACCGGACCAGGACCGGCAACGGGATCGCAACCCTCGGTGCTGCCCCCGCACCAGACCGGGGACCGGCAACGGGATTGCAACCCTCGGTGCTGCCCCCGCGCCTCGCTCAGCCAGTGAGCGGGAACCGGTCTG
>NW_007729602.1:82654-140631 GCF_000696425.1 Galeopterus variegatus
ATATCATCATAGAGCAGCTGCTTCTCCTGTCACTCTGGAATGGGCTTTGTGGAGAGAGATGTCCTCTTCTTTTCTTTATCTCTGCTGGTGACTCTCTTTGTATCAATGCACTCCAGTGGCTGGTGGACCATCTGCGCGGTGGTTATGGCATCTAGCCACTTTCATGGCAGCCATGGTTACTGTGGTGGCTGTGTTGGGCCACCCACATGCAGGTGATGTTTTTGGCATGCTCCTTGGCACTGGCAATGTGCCTGGCCGTGGAAGGGGTCCAGTACCCGGCTCCATTCCTCAGGCCCCCCAGCAGGCCCCGAGGTACTAGCAGTGTGCCTGGATGTGGGAGGGGGGTCTGTTCCCCGGATCCATGCCTTGGGTCCCTGGGGGGGCCCCAAGGCACTGACAGGTGGGTGGGCCCCAAGGCACTGACAGGGTGTGCCTGGACGTGGGAGGGGGATCTCAGATCCATGCCTTGGGTCCCTTGGATGAGCCCTGAGGTGTGCCTGGTCCAGAACTAATTTTTTGTCCTTTGCTTACTTCTAAAATGGGGGAACTTCCTGAGTGAACAAGCACTGGAGCTGCATAGTAGAGCTAAATTGCTGCTTTGCTGCTGTTTCCCTAGGGAAGGCTTTTTGTGCTGCTCAGGGTTTAATGGTTGACCTTATAGGTGCTTCTGGCTCTCCAGAGACCTGATGCACCTGGGTTGTGCAGAAACTCTGATCTGGGCCTAAGTCTTTCCATCAAACTGCACCCCATGCAATTCTATATTCCTGACCAGTCCCCTCTGAGTGGTCCTGTCCTGATTGGGGGGCAGATCGGCTGTCCTTGCTGTGCCCCAGTGTTTTCCTGGTGTGCCTGTCTCCCCCACTGCCTGTGCTCCAAACACTTCCGGGCTGTACACCGGTCCCTTGCAACCGTACACCGGTCCCTTGCAACGACTCACTGGCTTCTGAATGGTTCCTTTTTTTCAGTTGTTGTGACTTTTTGCTCCTGTGTGGGTCCACAGGGACACTAATAGTGGTCTTGCTGTCTTAGGGGACACCAATGTCCCCTTCCCCCCTGCTCTCTCCAAGTAACTCCATCTGAAGGGCACATGTACACCGGTCCCTTGCAACGACTGACTGGCTTCTGAATGGTTCCTTTTTTTCAGTTGTTGTGACTTTTTGCTCCTGTGTGGGTCCACAGGGACACTAATAGTGGTCTTGCTGTCCTAGGGGACACCAATGTCCCCTTCCCCCCTGCTCTCTCCAAGTAACTCCATCTGAAGGGCACAGCTGCGGCTTCTGCCGGCTCCTGCTCCATACACTCAGCAGATCCAGCCTTAAAGTTGCTGTGGCACAAAACACTCTGAGTAGTTTTTTCTTTCTCTTGTCATGGTTTCTCCCACCTTCTTGAACTCCATAGGTCTCTCCTCCTCTTCCTCTGAGCTCCAGCAGCCCCAGCTTGGCTGTTGTTGCTTTTTTATAGCTGTAAATTGATTTGTGGGAGAGAGTGATACTGCGGACCATCTATTCTACCATCTTGACCAGAAGCCTGAAATAATTTTTTAATACATGTTTGATAGGCTCGCTCCCATAAAATTACTAGGGCTTTGACTATGGTTTTCAGCTACATCTGAAATTATTTGTGGATTCATAGTTTATTTCTTCTCAATTTTAGTCCCTAATATTTTTCAGATACAGGAATCTTCAAAAAGTTCATGGCAACATTGATATTATCTTTCAATTCCATTTTCCTGCAAACTTTTAAAAATACCTCCGTATATTCTCTAAGTCAAAATCCTAGAGTTTATTATAAAAGACTTCACGATGAAAATACTTTTGTAGACTCATAAGATGGGATTTACAGGATTCATAGGATGAGAGCTCCCATCCGAGGAGGAACTGCTCAGTCCACAAGGTGTGTCGTGGTTCTTGGGGGAAAAGTGAAGGTCCGGTCAGAACATCCTCTGTGAAGGATTGTTACTGAGGCTTCACACGAGTTTCTATCAAGCTTCTTCACTTTATCATTTATGAATTCAATTGGCAGTTTTTGATCATCTAATATGTGCCAGGAATTGCAGTTGCTGGAGATTTTAAAAGATGAATTAGATTGCCCTTAGGGCATTCATAGTTCAGAGAGTAAGAAAGACACATATGAGCCATAAATGCTCCAGGAAAATTATGGAGGTTTTTTAAGGAACAAATCCTCAATGCTGTGACTACACGCAGCGTATGTGTACACGTGTCACAGAGGAGGAGCTGAAACTAGAGCTAAACGAATATTTATTATGAACATTGGTTTTCCAAACAATTTTTATGACTCTGAAAGCAAATTTTAAAGGCATCCCAGCCAGTGTGTATGGTTTAATTCTAGTATCATTTACTCTCTGACTATTCAGATAACTATATTGCACTCACATTTAGCTAGGTGAGTATAATTTGCAGAAATCCAGTTCTCTTTATGTGAAAACTGCTCATGATTATGTCAATGTTTCCTATTTGGGTTTTATTTATATGTTTATCTGAGGCCCTGTTCCCTCCATTAACAGAACTATTTACTTTGCTGCCATTTCAATGTTTCAGGGGATATTTTTTGTTTTACCTCAAGATGTTTATTGGTGGGCAAGTGCCTGCACTGAAGTAAACCATCCTCTACAGTCCTGTGTAATTACTTAGCTCTGGAATCTTAAACAACATTTATAACTCCTTTGCACCTGGTGCAATTTTTCAGGTAAATGGGAAGGATGATTTCTCAGTTCTTGTTTTGCTTCAGATCCATATTCTAGACCCAATTTGTGATTTATCATCCCATTTATCTGAATTATTATGAGAGCAAATGCCAATACCAGAACAAGAAGAGTTTTCATCCAAACTGAAGGAACCTTCCTATAGGGAATCAAGAACTTTGGCGAGGCTTGTAAATTGGCAGTGCGAACATGTTGGAACTAGCTGGCAGTGACAACTAGGAGCTGACTACAAGCTGCTGGGGCAGGGCCATGCGCTGTCATCTCACGTCCTCTGCACTAACCACATGGCTGGCACGTGGCGTCAGTGCCAGTGTGTACAGAATGGAACAGACTCTTTAATTACGTTTTAATATATTTCAGAGCAAGGAATAATAGTGGAAAGAATTCTAAAGCATTTATTTTATTCCTTCAGTTCAAAATGCTTTCACTATTTGCTTGCTTTCCAGCTTCTGTAATAAGAAAACCCTGATTGTCAGGAGTCATCTTATAATGGAAAGCTAGTGCTTCTAGTAAACATTATATTCCTAAAGTATTTCTTTGTACAAGGACATGAGTAAAACCTAGAAAAAAAAAAATCATCTCTGGGCTATGTGTTAGTTCTCTATTACCAAGTAACAAATTATCCCCAAACTTTAGTGACTTAAAACAACAAATATTATCTTACAAATTCTGTGGGTCAGGAATCCAGGCACAGCTTAGTATCATCCAAAACAAGATTCAGCCTCTGATACGAGAAGGTGGCTCCTGTAGCTTCATCAGTCTGTTATATGTCATCAAACACTTTCTTGATAGACAGACTTACATTTTCAAGTAGATTTTCTACTTTGTGATATTTCTCAAGTTTGAAAATAAAGCATTTACCTCTGTGTCCTGAAGAAAACAGGCAATCAATAACTTTGGTTTTTGTTCCTGGAAAAGGTAAATGTGACCTTCATATTTGGCTGAATTTGTTGCAAACAATCTGGAATAATTTTTAGAAAGGCTAATCAGGGTTTTTTTTCAAATCCTGCAAATATAATACCTTCCTGGGCAGTAGTAAATAAAGTCAGTCTATTGTTGGCAAGCACTTAATATTAGTAACAATAATATTTATAATAGTACTGAATAGAGAAGGGAGAATGAGTGAGTGGGAATAAGTAGGATGAAGTTTATTCAGACGCCGTCTCTAAAGTGGATTTCCCAAGTTCTTGGTCTCATGCATCTTTAAACCCTTGGAATCAAGGAGAGGTCAAGAGTGGTCCTAACATGGAATGACTTTCAAGGCTGGTACTGGATACAGATGGCTCTGCCAAGTGCAAAGAGAGAGAATGAGAAGGCGCCAAGAAAGGAGAAAGCTACCGTGCCCTCGTGCGGTTCTTTGGCCTGCACACTTTGCTACCCATTGACTGGTGCTCGCATGGCCTCCTGGGCCCCGCCACGTGTGCATGGGCTCCCAGCCACCTCTGTGACGTCTGCCTTGCCCCTCCCTCCAGCCACACAGGCCTGCTGCCGCTGCAGCTGTCCAAAGCCCGAGCGTGCGCCTGCCGCATAGCCTGGCGTGTACGGGCCTTTCCGTCTGCAACACTCTTCCTGCGGGTGGCCCCGGGCCTTCTCTCCTGTAGTCACTCAAGTCTCTTCCCAAGTGCCATTTTCCTTGAGAAGCCTTTCCCGACCAAAAAAAAGAGAAGCTTCCCCTCTGTCAAAAATAACCCTCTAGGGCCGGCCCGTGGCTCACTCGGTAGAGTGCGGTGCTGATAACACCAAGGCCACGGGTTCGGATCCCATATAGGGATGGCCGGTTCGCTCACTGGCTGAGCGTGGTACTGACAACACCGAGTCAAGGGTTGAGATCCCCTTACCGGTCATCTTTAAAAAAATAAAAAATAAAAAATAAAAATAACCCTCTTGTCACTGGCCACCGCTTACTCTGCTTGATTTTTCTTCATAGCACATAGCTCCAGATGTGTTACATCTTGCAAGTTTATCCTTAGTCCCCCCAACTAAACGGTGTGCTCTCTCAGAGCCAGGAGTTTGTTTCATTCACAGCTGAATCTCTGGAGTGTGGATCAGCACCTGGCATGCAGTAGGTACTAATCAGTTTTTGCTGAATAAATGAGCGTGTTGAATGCTTACTCTGTGCCAGGCACAGTGACCAGCAGTTTCCATACATTCTATATCTCTCTGGAGAGATCCTGTTTTAACTCCAATTTCAGGGCTGTTGAATTCAAAGAAGTGAACAAAATTATCCAAGATTACCTAGTGAGTAGGTGACTCGTGGATCTTGAGCCCAGGACAGTCTTATTCTGAGCTCTTAACCTACTGACCTCTTTAAATTAAATGATCATACAAATATATTCAGCCCTGAGGTAGTAACAGAAAATCCTGTCAAATTGTATACATCACTAGGAATTTGCCTGATCCCTGCTGGTGAAAATGCCACCTAAATAAGATAGAAAACGCCCTCCAGGTTGGTATTGGCAGGTTCTATCAGTACTGTAATTGAGTTCCTCTCCTCCCTGAGTCTCATCTCTTTTTTTCAGGAAGTGAGCTATCAAGGAAAAGTTTTGGGTGAATTTTCTCTAATTTGAAAATAAAGGGCAGAAAAGCAAACTCTCTTGGTAATCACAGGAAGATTAAAGGGGAGGATATTTAAAATAACAAGTTTGCTTTCCATGCCAGGAGGAGGCTGACAAGTTCCAGCATTACCGGGGTCAGGTGATTGCAGCTGGGAATGGAATGCCCGTCAAACAGACCCTCATTCCAAAAGCCTGCCAATGCCCAATCTGTCAACGGAATTTAGGAGTTTAGAGAGCTTGTGCTGGTTCTGGGAACAGAGTGGTTTGGTTTGGTTTGGTTTGGTTCTAGTGATTCTTTATTCATTATTTTCCACTTGCTGGGCACCATGCAATGCATATTACATGTATCATCTCCTTAAATCCTCAGGTGAGAGCAAGGACTTGACTGTCAATGTGTTCATCACTTAGAAACACCAATGTCTGCATAAATATTAGTAACTGAATATGTAGTGGTCATGGTAGATTAGTATATTTGACCTCTAGAGTTAGGTGCCAAGAGATTCTGGATTTCTTCCCCGCAATATGTATTCCTAAACATTTTTCTAGGAGCCCTTTTTAACCCATGTATACATTTAAACAAACCCCCCTAAGTGTTTCCCCTGTCTATTCACAATATTTGTGCTATGGAATGGGGAGGAGGTACAGAAACAAGAAGGAATACAGGTGGTGAGTTCTTTTTGAAACTTTAATTAATTTAGCATTTAATTACTATAAAGAAAATCCTCTCTAAAATTGTTGTTCAAGCACTTGCATTTAAATTTGGGCTTTTGCTGCCACATAGCTGAGAACACTGTGCTTCCAACTCCATCTGAGGGGATGTGTGCTTTGTCAGTTCACGTGGTGTATGTACAAGCACGAAGCTGAGGGTGGAGTCAGATGTAGTGTTGTAGGCTCGTAACTGCTTCCCTCACCTAACTTCAGCAGCACAGAGACAACAGGGACTTCCACCACAAAGCTATCTGTCTGTGTGATTATGCTCCTGTCACTCTTGCATTCACTAGCACACCCAAAGTTCATGACATCCATTACAGTACTCACCAAGGTAGAGATCCTCAGTGAGGGTGGGGGGACAGGGAAGAGCATGCTGGAATCTTAGAGGAAGGGGTCCTGGAGAATCAGAGAAACCCCCTCAGACTGGGTCTAACCCCCTCTGGCAGAGTCACAAGGTTTCAAAAGAACAAAGATGACTTTCTAGTAAAATATGAATGAAAGACTTAAGGCCACAAAGATACCCACTTGGAAAGGGTGTGGGGTGGGGTCAAAGGCTGCTGAGATGGAAAGGTAGATAAATTCATTACCTTCAGTAATGAACCAGCGGCCAGAGGGCCCCTTTCACTTCTTTCAGAAGCCAGCAGAGGGCGCTGTTACCACACACATGTGATCTTTCACGTCCTGCTTGTCTGAGCTTCAAGTTAGTCTTCCTAGAAAGGGATTTGATAAGGGAGGGTAGGTTAGAGTCAAAAGCACCAGACTCGGAATAAGCAGATCAGGTTTTAATGCCATTGCTACCCTCTGGCAAGTCACTCTCTGTGACTCAATTTAGGGTCTATCAAATGAGGGGGAATGGACTAGTAAAAAATAATAGCCTCCATGTACTGAGTACTTACTGCATGCCAGATCAGGTGCTAGGTCCTTCCTCCAGCAGGGGTTCAAATCCTGTCTCTGCAACACATTCAGTGTGATTTGGGTCAAGTTACTTAATCTCTTTAAACCTCAGTTTCCTTATCTACAGATTAGAAATAGTAAATCCTCATAGGATTGTTCCAAGGATTAAATTAATTACATGTATGTAAAGCACTCAGCACAGCATCTGGCACATACATGTCAATAAATGGTAACTATCATCATTTGGCAATTTCATTTAATCTTAACAACAATCCTGCAAGGTAGTTAGTACATTTTTTTTTCTATTACATAAGTGAGGAAACTAAGGCTCAGAGAGGTTCGGAATTTACCTATGGTAATACAGCTCAAGAGCAGTATAATATAAATTTAAATGTATCTGTGATCTTTCGACTACATCCAGCTAAGTATTCTTTTTTAAAAATTTTTGAAATATACAATGCATTATTTATTATAGTCACTATTCTGTGCAATAGATCACTAAAGCTTATTCCTCCAGTCTAACTGAAACTTTGTACCCTTTGACCAGCATCGCCCCTTTCTCCATCCACCTCCCTCCTCCAGCCTCTGGTGACCACTATTCTACTCTCTATTTCTATGAGTTTGACTCTTTCAGATCCCCCATAGAAGAGAGACCATGCAGTATTTTTGTCTTTTTTTGTCTGGCTTATTTCACTTAGCATAATGTCCTTCAGGTTCACCCATTGTCACAAATGACAGAATTTCCTTTCCTTTTAAGGCTAAATAGTATTCCACTTTCAAAGATATAACACACTGTGTGTTAAGTGTTCCATCTTTTGGACTATAGTCTGGCAATGGAAATAACCCAGTTGGAAGGGGAAACACTGGCATTCTCAAAATGTATGAAGCTGGCAGCTTCCCCTAGGACCAGAACAGGCCGTAAGGAGGAAGGGAGTCAGCTTTGAAACCTGCGGTTTGGGATGAGCTGCTGAAAACCAAGCTCTTAGCAGCTTTTCCTTGTTTTGGCCCGCTTTCTTTTGCCCTTCAAAAGTATGTGTTGAAACTAACTCTCTAAGAGGATATAGTAAGCCATTTTTACCTAGAGATCTTTAAAGGAGCAATGCTAAGTCAAGGGCTATTGAATAAAGTCTGGCAAAATTCCATTCAGGAAGTTTCTGCTCCACCAATGCATTTGTGACTTTTGCTTTCTATCTGATGAGATAGACGGACCCTCCCATGTGGGCTGGGGCCATCCCACTGCTGTGCTGAGTCACACCTCACTTCTTACCTTGGGAATAATGACATCTGCCTCCACATTCCTATCTCTGTGCTCAGCACCCAACACATAGTTTTCAACTCTCCCAACAGCCCTGTAATGTTTGTATTGTCATCCCTGGTTGGCAGTTGTCTTCTTACATAAGACAGTCCCTGGGGTATCACTTAATCTATTATGGCTGCAGTTATCACCTGTGTGCTGATGACTCCCAATTCAACATTTCCAGCCACCCCTCTACTGTGACCTCCAGAATCACACAGCCAAATCTGTTTTGGACATGTTAACATGACTATCTCATGTGCATCCTTTTCCATGTACTTTTGCTGTATAGCAAACTTCCCCCAAACTTAGTGGTATACAACAACCATTTTATCATGCCGACGGATTCTATGGGTCAGGATTTTAAAGAGGACAAAACAGAAATGGCTGGTCTGTAATGCACATGCCTGGGACCTTCCTTAGCTGGGAAAATCCAAGGTTCAAATTTGTCAGATTGGGCCTGAAATCATCTTGATGTACCTTGACTCACATGTTGGGTGCTTGATGCTCTGTTGTCTGGGACCTTGGCTGTGCTGTTGGCTGGAAGACCTACACAGGATCTCTCCACGTGAGGTCTCCACACAGGCCGGTTTGGACTTCCTCACAATATGGCAGCTGGGTTCTGAGAGGGAGCAACCCGAGAGAGAAAGGTAGAAGGGTATAGGTTTTCATGATCTAGCCTTGGAGGTCACACAATATCAATTCCACCATGCTATATTGGTCAAGACAGTCACAAGGCCACCCAAGTTCAAGGGAAAGGAACTTAGACCCTCATCCCTCGGTGGTGGACATGTCAAAGTCGCATTGTAGGAAGAGCACATGGCACATGAGGTAAGGGTCGAACCATCTTTGGAAAATACAAACTACCACACATCTGAAACTCAGCATTATCTTTCCTACCTCCCAAATCTGTCTTCTCCTTCCTCTTTACCTAGTGAGTAATGCCATTGTTGTGTAGGCATTATTACTTTTTACTATGAGGGGTAATGCCATTAGCCCTCAGTTGTTTGAGCCAGAAACTTGAGTCAATATAGAATCTTACCCTACCCCATCACACCAAACCCTCATCCAAGCCCACTTATTAATTAATTCTTCCAATTTTACCTTCTAAATATATCTGTCTCAGTCCATCTTTTGCTGCTAAACAGAATACCACAGACCAGGTAATTCTTAATGAACAGAAATTTCTCATAGTCCAGAGGTGGGGAAGTCCAAGATCAAGGAGCTGATAACTTCTAAGGGCTTTCTTGATGCATCATCTCATGGCAGAAGGTGGAAGGGCAGGAGAGGGTACAAAAGAAGGAGAGAGAGAATAAGGGGCCAGCTCCTTCTTTTATAACAAACCCACTCCCACGATAACAAACCTGCTCACAAGATAACAAACCCACTCCTACAATAGTAGCATTAAGCTATGCACTGCAGCCTCATGGCCTAATTACCTCTCTTTAGGTCCCACCTCCGAACACTGTTGCATAGAGGATAAAGTTTCCAATGCATACTTTTGAGGGGGACACTTTCAACTCATAGCACCATCCCCTCCTTTTATCCCTGTATCCTCAGTTCAGGCCATCAAATTGGGCCCCCCCTCTCTCCTTGCTTCTGGCCTCCCTCTTTCTGCCAACCCTCAGCTTCAAACCCATCCCATAGGCTACTGTCAGAGTCATTTTCTGAAATCCAAATCAGATCAAGCTTGGGGCCGGCCCGGTGGCGCACTGCTATAGTGCGCTGCTTGGGAGCGCGGCAGCACTCCCGCCGAGGGTTCGGATCCCACATACAGACCGGCCGCTCACTGGCTGAGCGAGGTGCGGGAGCAACACCGAGGGTTGCGATCCCGTTGCCGGTCCCGGTCCAGTACGGGGGCGACACTGAGGGTTGCGATCCGTTGCCGGTCACGATAAAAGACAAAAAGGAAAAGAAAAAAAACAAATCAGATCAAGCTACCCTTTCATGGAAATCCCTTCACTGGCTCCCCAAATTCCCTGCTTGGTTGCACTGAGCCATTTGCATCAGTTCCTCCTCCACTTGCTTTCTCACTGATCACGCCCACAGCCCACCTGTACTCTCCAACCACAGGGAGCAATTGGTGGTTCCCCAAACTCACCGAGGGCTCGAACTGCTGCAGGGCCCCCTGCATGGCGCTCTTTCTGCCCTGCTTTGTCTGTCCATCTCCTCCTGTCCTCCAAGACTCAGCTGAGTAATTCTCTACCCTCAGGAAGTTTCTCAGTGTCTCTTTGCTTTTTGCTCACTTTTTTTACATGTTGGCTAAACCATTAGCTTGCTATGATTTTAGCTAACTTCCAATTTTGACTACTGTGAATAAATTAGGGTACATAGAAGGTTAAAGCTGGAAGGAACCTCAACAGTCGTGTAATATGACTCTCTCAACCCCACTCCCCTAAAGTGAGCATCTCACAGCCCATGTCCTCAGTACCTCAGTGCACAGTGTGCAGTAGCTGTTCTGTATGTTACTTCATTGAATAAATGCCCCAAATTTTATAGCCAAATTTACTTGTGATGGTTTTAGAAACCACAACATGACTGTCAACTTGGTTTGAGCAGAGAATCAGAAGTAGACAGGTTAAGAACATTCTCTTTGGGCCCCTAGGAAGACAGATGCCTCTCTACCAGGGATACAGGAGAGAGGCAGACTTCTTTCATTTTTAAAAGATCCACAGTTTTCTTTTACTGATTTCTCCAATAAAGACATGATTCATGAGTAACGCAGGTATTTTCTGTCTCTACCTAATTTTTTCTTCAACTTTGTCTTACTTTATGCCTTCTTCCGAAAAAGACAAAAAATTTACAGCATTCGTGGTAACAAGGAAGTCGCTGCAAAAATCCAAACCAAATTAAATTTTGTTTTCTCTCTTCTCTTCTCAAGAGTATTTAATTCCTTCTTTTTATTTTTTTTTAAGTTTTGTCCCCTTATCAATTATTTCTTCTTATAATGTTGCTGAAGGCAGTATTTTATATGGACCAAAAAAACCACAACACATCTTCAAGGTAAATGTAGATGTTTTTATATTTTATGAACTAGCCATCCACATCCCCACATCTAGCTCTTTAATCTCAATTTTCTTGACAAAGGCAAAGTGTTGAATAGTAAAGTGATCTTTTGCTCCCCAGAATGAAGAAGAGATGAAATGTTAAAAGTAGAAGAGGGACGCTCCTAACAAGGAAGCTGCCTTTTCCTTCCCTCTTCCACCTTCAATAGAAAAGAAACAGCCAAGATCGTCTCTGTTGTGACCACCAGCATTGTCAGGTTTGCCCACTGTCACTACACTGATGTGTAGGGTTCTAAAAAGGAGAATCCCAGGAAACTTTCCAGATCACTTTCTCCCATAGAATGAAGTGAGGAGTGACAACTTCTCCTATGGCAAGTTCCAACTATGCTTTAAATATAACGTGCAGAAAAATATTTAATTCTTGTATGAAGGGAAGGTCAAGTGTAATAGTGGCTTTTGTAATACAAAAATAGCACTTATTCTTTGTAGAAAATTTAGAAAATATTGTTTAAAAACACAGAATAAAAATTCCCCATAATCCACCACCCAGAGATAAATATTATTAATATCTTAGTACCTATCCCGTCAGTTTCTCTGTGTGCGTGTGTGCGTGTGTGCGTGTGTGCGTGATGTGCACGTGTGTGTATAAGCCCAGACTCAAATGTATTAGCAAAATGAGATCATACTTTATATATTGTCTTGTGGCCTGAGTTTTAATCCATGTTTTGATAAATATTTGTATAGACATTATATTTAATGGAAGCCTTATGCCAATGTAAAAAGGTAGAGAATTTAACCAATTCTCATGTTGTTGGGTGGCAATGGATTTTTAATGACAGGATTTCTGGCATCAGCGGCTGGCCAAGAAGGAAGCTACTTTGGGTGGGAGTTGGGAGAAGACTGAGCGACCCTGGCCGTTTCCACCCGACGTGGGCTGCTTGACAGGGTGATCTTCGTTCAGCAACAGCCTCTTGGCTCCCGCGTCTGACCCAGCTCCATCCCAGTCCCTTCCATGGGTCTCACTGTGCAGCGAACCATTTGCTCTCCTAACTCCACCTCAGCAATTGCTTCCTTGAGAATCTATGAGCACGTTCTTTCTTTTGAATCCCAAGAGAGCTCATTTTCTGATTCGGCTTATGAGTAGTGTTGCCATATAGAACACAGGGCACACTGTTACATATCAGTTTAAGATAAACAATGAATACTTTTTTTTTTTTGTCTTTTTCCGTGTCCAGCAACGGTTCGCAACCCTCAGCGTCGCCCCCGCACCGGACCGGGACCGGCAACGGGATCGTAACCCTCGGCGTTGCCCCCGCGCCTCGCTCAGCCAGTGAGCGGGAACCGGTCTGTATGTGGGATCCGAACCCTTGACGGGAGCGCCGCCGCGTTTCCCAAGCGGTGCACTAGCGCAGTGCGCCACCAGGCCGGCCCAACAATGAATACTTTTTTAAGTATAAGTGTATCCAATCAATATTTGAGACATACTCATACTAAAGATTATTCATAGTTTCATCTGAATTCAAATTGAACTAAGAATCTTGTATTTTTTAATTATGAAAACTTGTTTTACTAATCCCTTCAAAAAAAACCACATTTTTTTACAACTATATACAAAGCACCTTCTACTACACTCCTACAGGAGAGAACTCCCATTTTGAATAGACAAAAATGGGAACCAAATTCTCTGCTTACAGTTTTACATTTTTGATGATGGAAGAATTTTCCACTGACTACTTTCTGGTTTCATGCATTCCAAACTTGGTTTCTTCTCCACTTCTCACACAGCTCAAGGGACAGACACTACAGGTGCACTGGTGTCATGGTCTACAGCCTCTGGCCCTGCCCACTTTGTGGCAGGATGTCTGGTGAGTTAGCACAGGGTGGTAGGAGTGAGAATCTTGTATTTTTATCTGCTAAATTAACAACCTAACTCTGGCATCATCCTTGTACCTATGTAGCTTGTCTCATCAACAAGATCATAATATCCTTGAGAATAAAGGCCCCAAGTCATAATTCTTTGTTTCCCCAGAGGCTCTTCAGGGAGTTTCTAAGTGAGGAATCCTTGAACAGTTCCAGCAGGCACATAAAACTTCCAGAAAATGAAGGCGATGTTTTGTATCATGTAAATAAAAATTCATATGTGTACAGTTGTTTACAACTATCTCAATATAACTTGGTCCTCAGAAAACCCTCTTTAAAAAATCATTGTTATTCCCATTTTACAGGTTAAAATTAGACGGGCGATATGCCCAAGATCACACAAAAAATAAACCAAGTATTTATGTCATGCTCTTAGGCATTGAAATCCTGCAGTCGTTTCTCTCCACAGGAAGCACAGAATATATTATTCTCAATTGCAAGATGTCTTCTAGTTAGCTTTTGTTTGGAAACAGCCCTGTTGTGAAAATGACTTGACAGACAATAGTGCTCCTTTGGGTGGGAAGCCCCGTGGGCATTTCTAAACTGAATGGGAGAAAATGCTGAGTTCCTGATTGTCTCTTAAGTCTAGGCCACTGCAGCACTGCAGCATGGGACATTTGCAGGGAATAAAATAAAGATTAAATTTTTAACTTTAGGGTTAAGTTTTGTTTTGGTTTGGTTTTAACTCTAGCCACATGCTGCGTGGGCTGTTTGCCAGACGTCCAGTTCCAAGCCAGCTCTGTCCTAACATCTTTGGGGTTTCTACCAGTAACTCTACATTTTTCAGATGTTGTGAAGAAGTCGGGGGAAGCAGCCCTGCTGACCCACCCCTGCCGGAGTTTCTGTGCCTGCACTCTGGGCCCTGGCCTGGCCTGAGCAGGTTGTCTAACTCTGTTGTCAGCGTTATTATAGAAAAAGAGAATTTTCTCCTTCCTTATAAATACAAATTACCCTATTAAAAAGTAAATCCAATAGACCAAAGCATGAACTCATGAGAAATAATGTGAGCTGTGATTATTCATTTTACAAAAGGATTTTTTGTTCAAATCAATCCCTTTTGAAAAATCTTCCAAATGGTCATCGCTCTTGATATGGAACTCCTTAACAGAGCAATAGGGCCTGTACAATCAGATTTATATCCAGCTACTCCCATCCTCCAGTGCCCAGTACCCTGTATTCAAAATTCACTCAACGAATGGTTTTTTTCTCTGGAAATGCCACAAACTTTGTGCCTTTATTCATGCTGATTTCTGTGTCTTAAATGTCCTTCTCTCCCTTTCTCTTGCTTCAGTTGGAAAAACCTACTCACCCTTTAAACCCAGCTTTGTATGTATGTGATAAAGAATTTAACCTTGCCCAAAAAGAAGGCCCAGCCTTTGCCTTCAGCTTCTGCAAAATAATCTCTGCGACCTTGGACTGTCATGCCTGGTAGGAGTATCTTTGTTTGCCTGGGGGCCTTGGGTAGTGCAGGATAGTCTAACATCGTGATTTAGGGTGTAGCCTGGCCACAACAGATAGCATTTAGAGGGGGGATGGGGTGACCAGAAAGAACGACAATAAAAGGAGGAGTGGAAGCTTTGAGTCACATGGTATTGGTTGACTTGGAAACTGAGATCAACCATATGGGCAATCGATTAATCAATTATACTTACATGCTGGAGCCCTGAGACAAACTTGGCTCTCTAGTTGGCAATCCTCCATGCCACACATCCATGCTGGGGAGTAAGGCTGTCCATGACTCACCAGGGAGAGGACAGGGGAATCTCTGTATTCAGTACTTCCCTGGACTCTGCTCTAGGTACTGCTCCCCCTGACTGATTTTAATCCAGATCCTTCTCCGGTAATAAGCTGTAACCATGAGTATAACAGCTTTCAGTGAGTTCTGTGAGTCGTTCTAGAGAATTATCAAACCTAAGGGTGATTTGGAGAACCCCCTGAACTTGCAAATGCTGTCAGAAGGGAGGGGAGTCTTGTGTGGACTGTGCTCCCTCTAACTTCACGGCTGACTAACTCCTGCAGTGTGGCCTCCTCTAAAGAGACCCTCGTGACTACTCCAGGCTCTTCTTCTGGGACCCTGTATTTTTCCTACCATATGATAACACTTAACACATTATATCAGGATTTGTGCTTGTATTAGTTTCCTATCACTGTTGTAACAAATTACCATAACTTAGTGGTTTAAAGCAATACACATTTATTGCTTTACAGTTCTAGAGGTCAGAATTCTTAAATCAAGGTGTCAGCAAGGTTGTGCTCCTTCCAGAAGCCCTAAAGGGGAATCTGTCCTTTGCTTTTTCCAGCTTCTAGAGGTCACCTGCATTCCTCAGCTTGTGGTCCCCTTCCCCGACCTTCAAATCCAGCAGGTTAGCATCTTCAAATCTCTCTCCTATTCTGACATTCCTGCCACCCTCTTATAAGGACCCTTGCAATTACATTGGTCCCACCCATATAATTTAGGATAATCTTCCTGTCTCAAGATTCATAATATTCACATCTGCCAAGTCCCTTTCCCATGTAAGTTAACATACTCACAGTTTGGGGGGAGTAAGAGGTGGACATTGTTGAGCAAGCCATTATTCGGCTTACCACAATGGCTGATTTGTTTTATCCCAAATGCATCTCAGAATTTATCTTAATATCATAAAGCCCTTATTTGCATTAAAGTAACTAGCAAGAATTAGAATGATTTACTAAGGAATTATTGTTGAGATCCCTTAATCTATTGAGAATGGCAACTACAAGGTCATTGTGAAGATCAGCTGAGGCAATTCACATGCATCACTTAGAACAATGCCTGATACATAGAAACTGCAAATAGCGTTAGCTTATTGTTATTATTATTGCTACTATTGTTATTATTACTATTATATATCTCATATATAATGATGGGTCAAAGTATGGTAAAGGTCGGAATGTCTATTTGACAGAGAAAAAAATATCAACTGTTTGTTACAGATTTCAAGAGCATACAAGAAGCAGTAAGAGGGTGGCCCGTGGCTCACTTGGGAGAGCGTGGTGCTGACAACACCGAGTCAAGGGTGAAGATCCCCTTACTGGTCATGTTTAAAAAAAAGCAGTAAGGAACTCCAAGAAGGGAAGAATGATGATAAGTTGGAAGCATTTTACCCAGGTAAGAATCTCACTTTTGAGTGTTTACCTATATCCAGTGTATATGGATTATTCAGAGCTGTTTGCAACCAGCACTGAAGGAAAGCAGAAGGTGGAGGATGGAGAATGCCTCTCCTGGTCCTCCCGTGGGTTTCCAGCCGATGAAAGGAGATGCCGGCCTCTGCGTGAGGAGGCAGCAGGTACAATCCCACGGAGCTTTTCAAGAAGCTCTCCCAGGCCCGCCTGCTTACTGCCTACCTCACTGCCTGTTCAAAGTCTGGGGGCAAAGTGAATAAGATAATGATGCGAGAGTAAATACAACACGCTGGTAATTACTCCAAGGTTCTGCCCTTTCATAAAATCTAATAAAATTGAACTTTAAATGTCTATCTTCATAATGCAGCTGTGATATGTTTGTTCTGGTATTACTTTTTCCTCTGTCTTGAATTTTAAAAAAGGTGCATTTCATTGGAAAACAGTGCATTTTTTATTTTAAGTGGAATAGAAAAAAAACATTGATTTTTTTCCTAAGCCCTAATTGCAAACATGTCAAATAACATGTCACATTTAAAGGCTACCATGGGAGCCAAACAGTGTAATTGTATATGGACAGTGCTTTCTAATTTAGCTGGGTTAGTATGATTTACTAGGATGGTTTTCTACTGGTTGCATTATTTAGATCTTTGATAATCTCCTTCTTTTCCCTGGCAATCTAAATCTGGAAATATCCACCACTTTTGCCTCGGGTGGTCATTTTTGTCAATCAGATGATCCAGATGCACCAGGAAAGGAAAGGCCCAGTAGTTTAAGACTGGACTGGTATTGTGGGCACAGGACAAATGGGCTGGTCAGAGCTTTTCAGGGTTCGTTGACACATGGTTTATGGACATTTGTAATTGTTAGAAAATTCATGACCAAATTTATTTCTTCCTCACAAAATTCTTTCATTTCCTAATATTTCTTAATATATTAATACAGGTCAAGCACTAATTTGCCAAACTTGGATTGGATTGTGGCATTTTCAACCCAACTTGTTTTCAACAAGAATTGAGAGCAAGCTATTTTCAAATCTCATTCACGTGGTACGTTAGATAACTTTTTAAATCTTTGAACTTAGTGTGCAAGTGTCATTGTATTTCTGGGTCTACTGCCCTATTGGTTTATAAAATAAAAATACCCTTTGCCATAGTAGAGGTGTTCTTAAAGGTAATAATACTCTTGCTGTGGTTTGGGACTCTTCACATGAGGCCATCCATACCCCTTTCATCAACTCCAGGCGTCAAGCTACACCCAAGCATCAGTGTGAAGTTCAATAGCAACTGTCTCAGGAAAAAGCAGCAGTTCAGTCAAGGCAGCTGGCACTTCATGACAAACTCTGGAAAAATATCTCATAAATAATTGCATTGTGATACATGGTGTAGCTATGAAGACCTTTTCTTTCTTAATTTGTAGTGGACTTTCTATGTGGAAATTGTCACGTTGTCAACGAAGGTCTTCTCATGAGTGATTTATAACCTAGAAACTAGCATTTAAGGTAGCTAGGATTGTTATTATCTGCAACAACCTGAAACAGTGCTTTTTTTCTGAGAGAGAGAAAAACAGTCTATGAAAGGAAACCCCTTAGAAAACTGGGAAGTGTGGCTCTGGACATCACGTAGCTATCACACTCTGCTGAAGCACACTCTTCAAAAGATACAGGGAGAGTCTAATTCTACACCACTCGTGCATCTATCAATAGCCTCAGTATTTCATGTGATGCTAGACAACTCTTGAAAAGGAAGAAAAATAGAATAGCTGGAGCTAGAATTAATTGAAAAAGTGAGTTAAAGCATCAGAAACACTTGTACATACTTTCCTTAAATTTTTTTTAAACTTGTACATACTTTCCTTAAATTTTTTTTAACTTAAGAAGTATAATTGTCATTGCATTCATTTGTCAATCTTTTCATTCAATGTCATTCATTTTCACTGAGTGTGTATTATTAATTGCAATTCTTTCTTGACTTTATTTCATACACCAGGCCCAACGCATCATCTGTGATTTCTATGTCGTTTCTTTAAAATGCAGTGAGAACTGATGATGTAATCTTAATACAAGATCCACCTAGATTTTTATGAAATATTTTTCTAATTTTTATAATTATCTTGCTCTTACTATATTAGAGGGCAATTTTTTAAAACAACTTGGTATGCCAACACTACAGGACCCTAACTGCTCTTTTATCCAGGACATTTCTCAGAGTTATTCATGCAGCAATTTTGGGAGATAAAGTATTGTCTCTGTTATTGAACAAAAAGGAGTTTGCCCACCCTTGTGCAGTCCAACCAGTAAATCTGTACACCAAAATTTGCATTTATTGGAGGAAAGATAAGCATTTGTTGAGGGTGCCAACCAAGGAGAACAAGCCAGCTAATGTTGTCCTGAACTCCCCGAAGGCCTAGAGTCACAAGCATTTATAGGGTAATTCCTGAGAGTACGGGCCTGGAGGTTGTGCTGGGCTTTGACTGGCTTGCAATGCAATCAGCATAGCTTGTTTAATGTCTTCCTTGGCTTATCAGGGTCTGGATAGTATGTGCTTCATAGCAAGACTGCAGCTCCAGGTTGTCTGGAAACAGCTCGACACATGTAAATAATGTCATCCTGCCCTGTAACCAAGGTTCGAAATATCAAATGACCATGGGAAAAGAAGGAACTCAGAGAAATAAATGCTAAGCTAGCCTTTATTCCTATTTTGTATTCTGGTAGGCAAGTGTACTTCTATTTCTGGGGATTCAGCCAACAATTTTGCCTTTAAAACTTCCTGAAAGCCTATAGTAGGGGGAAAGGATCAAAGGATCAATTTGGGGGGTACTGCTGTTATATCTCTTCTCAGACAGAGAGTGGGCTTGCTTAGTGCTTGCTATAAAAGAGGTAGAGTCACTATGTCTGATGTTCCTAAGCTGCAGTACAAACCAAATGCATTTGTAGCATCCCTTGGGGCCCATCACATTGCCCTCCTGCGACTTGGAATCAAGGGAACTGATGTAAACATGCTGACGATGCTCCTGCTGCTTGTTATGCCATGAGCAATAAAGCCCTTTGTCTGTGACCCTGGAGCCTTGTGTCTTCTGCCAACATCCATGAAATAATAACAGGCTGACTTACAAACTTGTAAAGTAGGGTAAAAATCAAATCTTAGACACAACAACGCTCAGTAAGCACACCACTCATCTAGTGGCTCTATAAATATGCAAATGTTTTGGAACAAAACCTGTTAACTACATGCATTCATGTGCCACAACTTTAATCAGAATGTTGGCTTTTGTGGAAAGGACAGCATGTTTATTCTCATTAATTTGGTTATGTACAAGTCCATTAAAACAATATCCTGGGCAAATAAAGGGCGATATTTATCGAGCTTTAATAAAAGTAAATGAGTTGGGCCAGCCCGGTGGCACACTCGGTAGAGGGCGGCGCTTGGGAGCACGGCGGCGCTCCCGCTGAGGGTTCGGATCCCATATAGAGACCGGTCCGTCCGCTCACTGGTTGAGCACGGTGCGGGTGCGACACCGAGGGTTGCGATCCCGTTACCGGTCACGAAAAAAGACAAAAAGGAAAAAAAAAAAAAGTAAATGAGTTAAAGCTGATTCCATAATTTAAATAATGACCATCATGAAAAGGGGTAAAAAACACATAATTGATCTTAAAATAAAAGTCAGTTAATATAAAAGAAAATTGTATATGCTCTTCTATTTTTAGATTAGTTCCCTAATAAAAGTTGATTCTTATGTTTTCCAGGGCAATTAGGCAGCCATTCCATATGATTTTTAGGAGTGTTAAGAATCCAGCCATGCCATGGTGATTTGTTTGGTCAAGTCTAGATTTGATTCCTATCAGATATCACAACACGCACAAAAATAAAGACCAAGAGTGTGTATGCAGTTGTCAACCTATAACAACATTCCTTCCATATAAAACTGTCAATTTTCCATTTAACTGTGATCAAATTAAACTGTGAAAAATAATAAAAAGGAATATTTTTTCTTCTGCTCAATTACTTACTACATTTTATGAGCATAAAATATTTTCTCCTTCTGTTAAAACTATTCATCATTTCTGAGTGCCATCAGCACTATACACCATCAGACTGTACATGTTTAATTTGATTTTTATAAAATCACAGCTATTAATTTTTTTATATTAATTACAAATGTTATATGCATGTGTTGCAGAAAATGAAGATTATCCAGAGCAATATAAGGAAGGGAATTAAAATTATCAATGTTCTTCATCATAACAGAATAATCACTGTAACTTTATTAGGTGTTTAGGTAGTTTCCAATTTTTTGCTATTATTAAAAACAATTGTTGTATATTAAGGTAACACTATAATAGATAAATCCCTAAAATCTCAACAAGTTAAAGTCCAATGGACTTTCTATCTGGAAATTGTCATGTTGTCAACAAAGGTCTTCTCATGAGTGATTCATAACCTAGAAACTAGCCTTTAAGATAGCTAGGATTGTTATTATCTGCAACAACCTGAAACAGTGCTTTTTTTCTGAGAGAGAGAAAAACAGTCTATGAAAGGAAACCCCTTAGAAAACTGGGAAGTGTGGCTCTGGACATCACGTAGCTATCACACTCTGCTGAAGCACACTCTTCAAAAGATACAGGGAGAGTCTAATTCTACACCACTCGTGCATCTATCAATAGCCTCAGTATTTCATGTGATGCTAGACAACTCTTGAAAAGGAAGAAAAATAGAATAGCTGGAGCTAGAATTAATTGAAAAAGTGAGTTAAAGCATCAGAAACGCTTGTACATATTTTTCTTAAATTTTTTTAACTTAAGAAGTATAATTGTCATTGCATTCATTTGCCAATATTTTCATTTAATGTCATTCATTTTCACTGATTGTGTCTGTACTAATTACAATTCTTTGTTGACTTTATTTCATGTAGAACTTTATCTGTTGCTCATGTACCATCCAAGCCAGTGTTCCTGATCACCAGGTGGCTTCCTTTTAAATGGTGATTCAGGGATGCAAGATCCTTCCGTATTCCGGTTCCGCCATCTTTAACATGTGGCTTCCAAAGTCACCATGGAAAGGGAAAGAGCACAAACAATCCCCAGTGAGACCGGAAGAGGCACATACCACACATCGCTTCTTCTCACATTCCATTGGCTACATCTTAATCAAATAGTCACCTCTAACTACAAGAGCAGCTGGGAAATAAACATTAGCTGTTATCTCCTGGAAGATGACAAAATGGGCCTACTGCTACATATTGATTGTAGATAATCTTTATTGGTAAATCTTACATTTGTGATTATTTTTTAAGAGAAATGGAGAATAATTTTATCATTTTACAAGTATTTTGAACATATGCTGGACTTCTAACTTCTTATCACAGCCCTAAGAGATAGATTGAATATGTTAGTATTCTTATCAGGAGTTCTGCTTTACTTGAAGTTGTTTGAAAAAATAGTGAATCAGCAGACTCCACGCCCTGTGATGATTTCTCTAATAATACGCCATTGATAAGACTAATTTAGGTAAATGTTTGTGTGTGTGTGTGTGTGTGTGTATACATACATATGTATGTATATACCCAAGCATAGTTAAATAT
Source organism: Galeopterus variegatus (assembly GCF_000696425.1). Taxonomy (NCBI): domain Eukaryota; kingdom Metazoa; phylum Chordata; class Mammalia; order Dermoptera; family Cynocephalidae; genus Galeopterus; species Galeopterus variegatus. The sequence continues at coordinate 104,477 of NW_007729602.1, forward strand.
AATGTGTGAAATATGTTTCAGTTATTTTTAGAGGTATATTCACATTTCTACACCACAAAAGGACAATTTACAAAATTTTTGATGTCAAAGAATCATTTCCTTAAACATAAATTTCTTTGGAAAGCCATCAAAATTTTTAATCTGCCTAGGATGACTTAAAAATTCAAATAATATACTTCTGAATTTTGTGGCTTCTTATTAATACAGACCAAAATTCACACCAAAATTATTTTCTGTTCACTACTTATTGTCTACCATTCATAATCAACAAAAATAAGCAGCAAATTAGGGAAATTCAAACAAAAGTGAATATATTCTCTGGAATCCAAAGTGTAAGTTGGCTAGCTGGCTAGCTCAGATGGCTAGAATGCCACCTTGCAACACCAAGGTCAAGGACGCAGATTCCCGTACTGGCCAGCCACCCAAATAAGTAAAAAATAATAAAATAAGATAAAATATAAGTTGATGTTAATAGTGCCCAATACACATTAGCTTGCATGTATCCTCTCTCATGGAACCCATTTCCATGTGCCTTCTCAACTGTTCATAAATTCAATTACTGCATTTGCTTCTCTTTGACAATTTTTTTTAGCTTTGAATGATTGTGTGTTCACTTATATTACTTATAAAAGGGATATTTTTCACACAGTTTGCTGCATACTTTTCTTATGTATACTCAGTACTAAATATGGCATTAACTCCCTTTCTGTATTTCCTCTCTAAAGAGATGGTTAACACTTAACAATAATCCTGTCTTGAAATAGAAAATATGGCTCAGAGACTTGAACCAAATGAAATATCAATTCAGGTTGGAGAATATTTTGATGTTTTAGTTTTGTTACAGTTCAGTTGTTTTAGAAAATATGTAGGTTTGGATTTAGTTCAGACCAGTTCACTGGGTTTTTTGTTTTTAATGGATTTGATTTATAGTTCTGTAAAAAGTTTAATATTGGGTTTAGGTCATGGAGGACACATTCAGCAAAATAGTTGTTTGTTTTCAATTTTGGTTCATGGGTCATTACAAGGCCTTGGTGTTGTAGTTATTTCCAGAGCCACAGCATGAAGCTTGCACCTCACTGTGGAGTCTTCCTCTGAGAGAACAACAGATGCCAGTCACTCCCAGAAGAATTGTGACAACTCTTGGGAGTCCTGACACTATGACATATACCTTATCTGAGAAATGAAGGTACCAAAAAGTTGAATATTGGGTGATTATTTGAGTTTTAAACTATAACAGAATTTTCTTTTTACTTTTCTACATATGTTTCGGAAGTTTCCTATAATCTCAAATTTTAAATCTGTATAGCCTGATTTCTTTTTTATTCATTTAACTATGCTATTTAGTGGGCCTTTCAGGAGACTCAACTGAAAGGCTAGTGCTCTAATCAGTTCCATCTTTTTGTTTTTATTTTAATGGCTAAATGTGGTTAAAAAAAATAAAAATAAATAAATAAAAATAAAAATAAAGATTATCAAGTTATTGAGTAGAGAGGTAGTTGTCATAATATTCTTCCAGCCTAGGAATGTTTTATACGAAACTATGCTTTAAAATATTGGTGGTATTGTCACTGAGTATAATATTTACGGTGATGAAAGAGGGGAAAATCTTCTCACTAGAAAAACTCCTTAAAGGCTGGATAAATAGTAAGGAGTGTGTTTAATACAACTAATTTATAGATAAATGTGGTGCCAAGCTGGAACACATTAACAAGGTAAGGCTTTGGGGTCTCTAGGTAAGATAATATATTGCTTTCATTAAAAAGCAATCTGCATGGACGATATCCACCACCACTGGAAACTCTGCAGCTGTCACCTTTATCAGGGGAACAAGAACAAGCCACTACATTTTAATCACTGGAGTTTGTCAGGAACGAAAAACAGCCAGCTTCCCACAAATCAACAGACATGTATCCTGATAAGGAAAGTGCATTGGGAAAGGACAGCTACATACCACATGACACCACCTATTCTAGGGTGATCAAAGCTCCGTAATTGTTGAAGATAAATCTACTGAATTGGGCTTTAAGATGAAACAGTTGTCTTTGAACAAAGCAGACACATACTTACATGAATTACCCACAACTAAGAACATGTTTTGATCTGCATCTATTTTGCAATGTGGGAAGGAATGGACAATAGAAGGGCAAAGCATGAGGCATTTTCACAACACACTTGATCCTATAACTTGTTCCTGGCTATATTACGCTTTGATCAAATTGAGAAGCCATCAAGAAAAAATTGGAATAAGAGTCAGTCAAGACAAATCATCTGAGTGGAAACAAAAAACTTACACCAATGCGACAGGAATGGAGAGTTATTTCTGGACATGTTCACACTCTAGTACTTGCCCTTAGGGGAATGAGAGAGACTAGCCCAGGCCTAACCCTGCCATTCCAGCTCTGTTCCAGGTCACCTGAACATAGGATCCTCACAACAGAGCTCCTTGTCTGAGGAAATGAGAGTCTCTGTACTTTCAACATAAGAACTTAACTTTTTTAAAAAAAGGTTATAAACAAGCAAAAACAAACCAAACACTGGATATGTATAAACACTACAATTTTTTTTAAGGACTGATGCATCATAATGAAAAATCTGAATATGAGATAGAAATGTAGAGTTGGCCTAACAGGGGTTAGGATTTACAGATAACAGTGACTCAGAATCAACAGCGGCTTAAAGATCATTGAAGTGTAGGAAGGTGAAACATACATGGGTAAAACACGGTGGTAAAAAAGGGGACCATTCACTCACAAGGGGAGAAAACAGGAAACTGAACTCTAGCTTTGGAAGTCATCAAGGGTCACAACCTAGGAGACGGCAATCTATTTTCAAAACCCAAATAGGACTATGGTCTCTGGCTTAAACTGCACCTCTTGAATGCTAGCTACTCAAATATCATTATTACCAATTTATCAGTAAGACAAAACTGAGTTAATTGCTTATCAAGTTGAGAGAGAATATCAACTCCACAGACTTTCTTAAAATTTTTTTTAAATTGAGATGAAATTCCAAAGTGTATGATTCAATACACTCTAAGGTTGACCATTCTAACATGTATAATTCAGTAGTATTTAGTATTCACAGTGTTGTGCAACCATCACCTCTACCTAGCTCCAAAGTGTTTTCATTATCCCCAAAGGGAATGCCATAACTATTAAGAAATCACGCCCCATTTCACCAACATCATCACCACAAACCCCTGGCAACACTAATCTGCTTTCTGCATCTATGAATTCACCTATTCTGGATAGTTCACATAAATGGAACCATAGAATATGTGACCTTTTATATTTGGGTTCTTTCATCTAACATAATGTTTTTGAGGTTCATCCATGTTGCAGCATGTAGAAGTACTTCATTCCTTTTTTATGGCTGAATAGTATTTCGTTGTGTGTATATACCACATTTTGTCTATTCATTCTTCCATTGATGGATAGCTGGGTTTTGGGGTTCATTTGGTGTTTGTTTTTTTCCATCTTTTGGCTATTGTGAATATCACGGACATGAGGGAAGGGCAAGGTCTGATTTATTGGAATTTTGAAGTCTGGATTTAAGGTTAGTATTTTAAAGTGGAGTCTTGAGTAGGACTGGGTAAGGATCATGATATAATAGTTTAGGATGGGTAGAAATGGCAAGCATTTTGAGGCAAAGGCTTGAAGAGTCTTAGATGTGAGCTGTCCATTGATGGTTTCCATTGAAAAGTCAAGGCACACAGCCCAGCAGCCACCAAGGTGAGCTGAGACCAGACCCCTGTGGCACTGGGGCCCAGTCTAAGGCCCAGAGGGAAGCACACACAGCTCAGCAGCCACAGAGGTGAACCAAGACCCTTGTGGCACTGGGGTTGAGTCTAAGGCCCTGGGGGGAAGGGAAGTGCACACAGCCCAGCAAGCACCAAGATGAGCTGAGACCTGCACAGCATCAGGGGCTCATTCTACAGCCACAGAAAGCTAGAATAGGAGCCAAGGTGGTTTAATATAGATACCACCACACCTTCTGTCACCACAAGGACAGTTCACCACCACAGTAGCAGCCAAGGCCACTTTACAGACAACCTGCCACTCACTTGACTACATTGATATAAGAAGAGTCACCAGTAGAGACTGCAAATAGAGGAGGAAGTCTTTATTCTCATAGCCAACCCCACAGTAATAGAAGAAGCAAGTCCTCTACCAGATGACCAAACATCAACGAAAAAATACTAGAACTACAAACAAACAAGAAGATATGACACCACCAAGGAATACAGTAATGCTCAAATGTTCTCATAGAACAGGGAATCCTTGAAATGCCTGAAAAAGAATTCTGAGCAATGATCTTAAGAAAGCTTGAAGAAATATAAGACGACTCAATTACAGAACACAAGGAAACAAGAAAAAATATCCAGAATATGAAGGAGGAAATTTACAAAGAGATTAATATCTTAAAAAAGAATGTAGCAGAACTAGAAATGAAAGATTCACTCATTGAAATAAAAAACACAACAGAGAGCTTAAGCAGCAGGATACAGCAAGCAGAAGAAAGATCTCAAAGATGGTCTTTCCTAAATAACACAGGCAGACAGAACAAAAGGAAAAATAAAAATAAAAATAATGAGGAAAATCTAAGAGAGATAGCAAACAACCTCAGGCACTCTAACATCTGAATTGTGGGTATTCTAGAAGGGGAGGAGAAAGAAAAAGGTATTGAAAACCTGTTCAAGGAAATAATAACAGAAAACTTCCCAGGGGTAGGGAGAGATGCAGACCTTCAGATCCATGAAGCTCAAAGATCCCCAAACAGATTCAATCCAAAAAGATCCTCTCTAAGACACATTATAGTCAAATTTGCAAAGCTCAAAGACAAAGAGAGAATTCTTAAAGCAGCAAGAGAAAAGCATCAAGTCACCTATAAGGGAACCCCTATCAGACTAACAGCAGACTTCTCAACTGAAGCCCTACAGGCCAGAAGAAAGGGGAATGATATATTCAAAACAGTAAAAGGAAAAAATTTCCAGCCACGAATTCTTTACCCAGCAAGGCTCTCCTTCAGAAATAAGAGAGAAATGGTGTATTTACCAGACAAACAAAAATGTGGGAGTTCGCCACCACTTGACCAGCCCTGCAAGAAATTCTCAAGGGAGTCCTGCATCTGGAATCTACCATGGAGACACAAGAAAGAGCAAAACCTGCTGTTAAAACAAAAATGCCAGTGAGAAAGAGCAAGAAGCTAAATCACACCACCTCAAATATCCAACTAACATTGAAGAAGAGAAATAAAAGGGGAAGTAAGAATCAAAAGATATTTAAAACATCTAAGCAAAAAGTGAGCAAATAACAGGAATTAAACAATATCTGTCAGTAACTACCCTAGATGTGAATAGACTAAACTCCCCATTCAAAAGGTACAGATTGACCGATTGGATTAAAAAGCTAGACCTAAGTATATACTGTCTTCAAGAGACCCATCTCACATATAGAGACACAGACTAAAGGTGAAGGGATGGAAACAGATATACCATGCAAATGGAAACCAAAAACAAGCAGGAGTAGCTATTCTTATCTCAGTTAAAATAGACTTTAAACCAAAAAAAACATAAAAAGAGACAAAGAGGGCCACTACATAATAATAAAAGGATCTATCCAGCTAGAAGACATAACAATCATAAATATATATGCACCCAATACTGGAGCACCCAGATATATAAAGCAAACACTCTTAGACCTAAAGAAAGAAATAGGCCCTAATACTTAAATAGTGGGTGACCTGAACACCCATCTCTCAGTATGGGACAGATCTTCCAGGCAACAAATCAACAAAGAGACACAGGATTTAAACTACACGTTAGACCAACTGGACCTGGCAGATATATACAGAACATTTCACCCAAAAACTAAAGAATATACTTTCTTCTCCTTAGCTCATGGAACATTCTCCAGGATAGACCACATATTAGGTCACACATCTAGCCTCAGCAAATTTTAAAAAATTGAAATCATTCCAAGTATCTTTTCAGACCACAATGGACTAATATTGGAAATTAGTAATAAGCAAAACTCTGGAAACTATACAAATACATGGAAACTAAACAATAGGCTCCTGAATGACCTACAAGTCCAAGAAGAAATTAAATAGGAAATCAAAAAATTTCTAGAAACTAACTAATGAAAATAAAAATACATCATACCAAAACCTGTGGGATACTGCAAAAGCAGTACTAAGGGGCAGATTTATTGCAATAAAAGCTTATATCAAAAGGACAGAAAGACTTCAAATAAACGACCTAAAACTATGCCTCAAAGAACTTGAAAAACAACAACAATCCAAACCTGAAGGTAGTAGACAGAAATAAATAAAAATTAGAGCCGAACTAAATGAAATAGAGACCCAAAAAACAACAGAAAAGATCAACAAAACAAAATGCTGGTTTTTTGAGAAGATAAATAAAATAGACAAACGATTAGCTAGGTTAACAAAAAAAGAAGAAGAGAGAAGATCCAAATAACAAAAATCAGAAATGAAAAGGGAGACATACAACTGATACCACAGAAATACAAAGAATCATTAGAGAGTATTATAAACAACTGTATAACAACAAATATGAAAATCTGGAAGATATGGATAAGTTTCTAGACACATACAAACTACCAAGACTGAACCAAGATGAGATAGAAAACCTGAACTGACCAATAACAAGCAAGGAGATTGAAGTGGTAATTAGCTACCTTCCAACAAAGAAAAGTCCAGATCCCAATGGCTTTACAGCTGAATTCTATCAAACTTTTATTCATTTATTTATTTTTATTTATTTGTTTTTATTGAATAATAATTGATTATATGTAGTTTTTGGGTTCAATGTCGACATTTGTTGATCAAATCTTGAAACAGAAGCTATTCTTCCAAACTTATTCTATGAGGCCAACATAACTCTGATACCAAAACCAGATAAAGACACAACAAAAAAAGGAATTTACAGGCCAATATCCTTGATGAACCTAGATGCAAAAATCCTCAACAAAATATTAGCAATCAGAATACAGCAACATATTTAAAAAATTATACACCATGATCAAGTGGGATTCATCTCAGGGATGCAAGGATGGTTCAACATACGAAAATCAATAAATGTGATACATCACATCAATAAACTCAAGGACAAAGACCATACGATTATCTCAATAGATGTCAAAAAAGCATTTGACAAAATTCAACTTCCCCTCATGATAAGGACTCTCAATAAATTAGGTGTAGAAGGAAAATATCTCAACACAATAAAAGCCATTTATGACAAGCCCACTGCCAGTATCATTCTGAATGGGGAAAAACTGAGGGCCTTTCCCTTAAGAACAGGAACAAGACAAAGATGCCCACCCTCACTACTTCTATTTAACATAGTACTGGAGGTACTAGCCAGAGCAATCAGGCAAGAGAAAGAAATAAAGGGAATCCAGATTGGAAAAGATGAAGACAAACTTTCCCTATTTGCAGATGACATGATACTACATATAGAAAAACCTAAAGACTCTATCAAAAAACTCCTAGAGCTGGTTAATAACTTCAGTAACATTGCAGGATACAAAACAAATGCCCCCAAATCAGTTGCATTTATATACTCAAATAGTGAACTAACAGAAAGAGAAATAAAGAAAGTAAGCCCATTTACGACTGTCATGATAAAAATAAAATACCTAGGGATCAATTTAACCAAGGAGATGAAAGACCGCTACAATGAGAACTACAAACCACTTCTGAAAGAAATTAAAGATGGAAAGATATTCCATGCTCTTGGATTGGAAGAATTAACATTGTGAAAATGTCTATACTACCCAAAGCAATCTACAGATTCAATGCAATCCCCATCAAAATACCAATGACATTCTTCACAGAAATGGAAAAAAACAATCTTACCCTTCATACAGAACAACAAAAGATCCCAAATAGCCAAAGCAATCCTGAGCAAAAAAAGTAAAATAAAATAAAGCTGGGAAAACTGGATATCCATATGCAGAAGAATGAAACTAGATATGCATCTCTCATCATACACTAAAATCAACTCAAAATGCATTAAAGACTTAAGTCTAAGACCTGACACTGTAATATTACTAAGGGAAAATATAGGTGAAACACTTCAGCAACTAGGTCTGGGGACAAACTTTATGAACATGAGCCCAAAAGCATAAGCAGTAAATCAAACTAAGAAGCTTCTGCACAGCAAAGGAAACAATCAACAGAGTGAAACAACAACCTACAGGGTGGGAGAAAATTTTTGCTAACTACGCATCTGACAAGGAATTAATATCCATAATATACAAGGAACTCAAGCTATTATACAGTAAAAAAACCCAAATAACCCAATTAAAAAATGGGCAAAGGAGCTGAATAGACCTTTTCAAAGTAAGACATACAAATGGCCAACAAGTACATGAAAAAATGCTCAATATCGCTAGTCATCAGGGAATTGTAAATTAAAACTACATTGAGATACCGCCTCACACCAGTTAGACTGGCTGTAATCAAAAAGATGGTGAATAACAAATGCTGGCCAGGGTGTGGAGAGAAGGGAATGCTCCTGCACTGTTGGTGGGACTGTAAGTTAGTACAACCACTATGGAAAACAGTATGGAGGTTTCTCAAACAACTACAGTTAGATCTTCCATATGATCCAGCAATCCCACCTCTGGGTATATATCCAGAGGAATGGAAATCATGTCAAAGGGATACCTGCACTCCCATGTTCATCGCAGCTCTGTTTACAATAGCCAAGACATGGAACCAACCTAAATGTCCATCGATGGATGACTGGATAAGGAAACTGAGGTACATATACACCATGGAATTCTACTCTGCCATAAAAAAGAATGAAATTCTCCCATTTGCAACAACATGGATGAACCTGGAGAAACATGTTGAGTGAAATAAGCAAAGCACAGAGGGATAAATACCACATGTGCTCACTCATATGTGGGAGCTAAGAGAGAAAGCAAGAAGGAAAGAAACACCACAGTAGTACATTGGACTTGCAGAGGGAGAGAACATTCCTTGGGTTACAGAGTGAAGTGAGGGGGAAAGGGGGAGGGGGAGGGAGGTTGGGGATAACTGGGTGGGGGACATGGGGTACAAATGCAATTTGTGGTAATGGGCATGCTGCCAGTATGAATCTGGCCCTCACATCTCGGGCATAAGGGGTGACAATCAGCTTTGTATCATGAATATTCATAACCAATTTTTTTAAAAAGTCGATGGTTCTTTTGGGAAATTCCTGTAACAATCAAGTTATTGACCCAGACAAGAGACTCTTGAAATGGTAAAGCTATGTTATTGAAGACAGTGGAATAGTAATGTCATGTTAGCAAAGATAGTCAGATGTATGAGGGAAGATGGCTTTGGTACCATACCACAAAAGATAGCAGTACTTAAAAAGGACACATTTTCTGGCAATATTGGAGGCAGAACTGCTCGTGAACCATTCCAATCAAAAAATTCTGTAAAATGAGTTAACCGAGATCTATTAAATGGGAAGATTCTCTGGGGCAAGGTCTATATCTGTCAGCCGGTGTGTCACAGCAGTACAGCATATGACCTAGCACGCAATAGTAGCTTCCTAAAATGTCTAAGAGTAGTAATTATATGATATTCTCACAGTAGAGACTAAGCAAACATTCATCTCAAGGTACTGTATATAGCGCCAAGAAAAACTAACACTACTTTAAGTATCTTAATGTAGTTGTTTCATATCATCTATGCTCGTGGGAAGATGTCCTTTTATTTAACAAATAATGATCCTTTGCAGTTTGGCCATTAGCCAGTCTCTAAAAAGATATAGGAGAAATCAGAATGCCTTTGCAAGGTGGGAGCTATAAAGACTAAAATAAACTTGGCATCCAGGCTAAAAGCATCCAATAGCCGATGTTGCCTGATAACACAGAGCATATTTATAATGAGAGTTTCCTGTAATTAAAGAAAAACTAGCTGTAAAGGAGTAGAAAGAACAAATATTTCATTCCTGCTGCTGCCTTTGGATCGATCAGAAAGAGTATTGAAAAAAATAAAGACTTGGCTATTTATTTCAAAATAGAACTAATCAAAGCAAACATGGTACTGCACAAGGGAAAAAATATTTTGGCTCGTAGAATATAATTGTGAAATCCCTGATACCTTTCCTAAGCTAGAAAGAGTGCCCTCGCTTACCTGCTACTAAATACTGTCAGCGGGAAGAGAAAGTGGAATTGCCCCCAACTCACTTTTCTTTAAAAACCGTTGCTTGTTTTGGAAACAAAAATAATTACCTTTGCTGAAAATAATGAATATTACTTCAAAGAGGCTTTTCGTTTGTTTTTGTTTATAATTGATACATAATAACTGTACATATTTATGGGGTGATGGTGATGTTTCAATACGTGTATACACTGTAGAATGGTCAAATCCGGGTAGTTAGCATGTCCATCACCTCAAACCTTTATCATTTCTTTGTGGTGATAACATTCAGGATCCTCTTTTCTAGCTATCTTGCAATATACAATACATTACTTAGCAAGAGTCACCCAACTATGTAGCAGAACACCAGAACTTATTCTTCCTAACTGTAACTTTGTACCCACTGACAGACCTCTCCTCATCCCCTTCTCCCCCAACCTCCCGAGTCCTGGTAACCACTATTCTAGTCTGTACTTCTATGAGATCAACTTTTTTAGATTCCATATATGAGGGAGATTCATCTTTCTGTACTTGGTTTATTTCCCTTAATGTCCTCCAGGTTCATCCATGTTGCCGCAAATAACAGGATTTCATACTTTTTATAGGTGAATAGTATTCTACTGTGCATATACACTACATTTTCTTTATTCATACCTTGATGGACATTTATGTTGATTCCACCTCTTGGCTATTGTGAATAATGCTGCAATAAACATGGGGGTGCACACATCTCTTCAACATACTGATTTCCTTTCCTTTGGATATATCTCCAGTGGTGGGACTGCTGAATCATATGATATTTTTAATTTTTTGAGGAGCCTCCATACTGTTTTCCATAATAGCTGTACCATTCTCAGATAGCTTTTATTTTTTTTTATTGGGTATTGAAATATAAAGGCCATTCACATTTTTGCCTTTCATAGATTTCCCCCACTACTCTTTTTTTTTTTAATTGTGGTAAAATACACATAACATAAAATTTAACATTTTAACCATTTTTAGGTGTACAGTTCTGTAGCATTAAGTACATTCACATTGTTGTGCCATGTTGGGCTCTTTTACCTGCCTACAATGCTGCCAACTGGGTCAACTGTCGAGCTAGGGCTGGGTCTGGAGCTCACAGACCCCTCAAGCCCATTCCAGACTGGGTCACAAACCCTTCACATGCCAGGCTGGGTCCCCAGACCCTTCACAAGCCAGGCTGGGTCACCAGACCCCTCACACACAGGTCTATGAGCTAGGTAACCGGCAAAAAGATCCTTGGAGCCATAGGTTTAAGAGCATAGCCACACGGGTGAAAGCCCAAGGCAGATGCCAGCCAAGTTGGCAGCACTGTGTATGAGCACCAACTCCACCCACCCCCCCACACACAAAACCTGCTTACAAAGAATGTGCTGCACCACCCCCAACCTGCCCCAGGGCGAGGGAGCCTGACCAAACTATTCTATTTTCCCAATATGCCACCATCTCCATCATCCATTTCCAGAACTTCTTCATCTTCCCCAACTGAAACTCTGTACCCATCAAGCAGTCTCTTCCTATTTCCTCCTCCACCAGCCCCTAGAAACCACCATTCCACTTTCTGTCTCTAGAATTTTACTAATCTAAGTACCTCATGTATGTCTTTTTGTGACCAGCTCATTTCACTTAGCATAATGTTTTCAAGGTTTATTCATATTGTGGCATGTGTCAGCATTTCCTTCCTTTTTATGGCCAAATAATCCATCATAAGTATATACCACATTTCATTTATCCATTCTTCCATTGATGAACACTTGGGTTGCCTCCACCTTTCAGCTACTGTGAATAATGCTGCTATAAACAAGGATGTATAAATATTTGTTTGAATCCCTGCTTTCACTTCTATTGGGTATATACCCCAAAAATGGAGCTGCTGGATTATAGAGTAATTCGATGTTTAATTTTTGAGGAATCGCCATACTATATTTCTCACTGCAGCTGCGCCATTTTATGTTCCCAACAGTGCACAAGGGTTCTGATTTCTCCACATCCTCGCCATCAATTGTTATGTTTTGTTTTTTGATAATAGCCATCCCAATGGGTATAATACTCTTAAGTCTCACTCTCTTCTGTCCTCTTCTTTCCCTATTTCACCTCTTTTCTTTCTCCTTTGGTCTTCTCAACACACCTCTCCCCATTTCTTACACTTGCTTTAGCTGAACAAAGAAATAAGCTTTTCAAATACAATGGGTACATTTTATTTTACAGGAAAAAAAGTAGATGGCAATTAAAACTCTCAGCCTTTGCTAAGAGAAATGACAATAACCAACATTGACTACTCAGAATAATACTTGGGGAAAATAATTTTAAGTTTGATCTTGATCTTTATGGGCAAGGTTTAGTTTTTGCCTCCTTAAGAATAGAAGGCAAAAGAATACTTTAGTCTCTAACAGGGCTCACAGTATGTTTTAAGTAAGGCAGTACAATGCCCAATTTCTCATTTACCCTATTTTTAATGTTATAGATGACAGCGAACATTATTATATTGTACTAGGAGTCTGGTCACTAGGGTTCTACCCCGGTTAACCACACTTTCTCAGTAGTCTTGGGCAAGTCCTGTGACTTCCAAAGCTTCAATTTTTGGATCTACATGAGGAGATAGAGTTTATCATCTCTGAGGCCATTTCCATTTCTTAGATCTCCATTAATATTCAATGATCCTAAGTAGTTATCTACTAGGATCACATTTTAGAAATAAAGAGTTAAGTAGCAATCTTGTAAGTAAAAGAAATGTAGAAAAATAGATGAGTCCATCCAAAAAAAATTATTCCATTTCCATTTCCTGTAGTTTTCTGTGAATTGAAAAAGAGATTACAGGGCCGGCCCGGTGGCGCACTGCTATAGTGCGCCGCTTGGGAGCGTGGTGGCGCTCCCGCCGAGGGTTCGGATCCCACGTGCAGACCGGTTCCCGCTCACCGGCTGAGCGAGGTGTGGGTGCAGCACCGAGGGTTGCGATCCCGTTGCTGGTCCTGGTCCGGTACGGGGGCGACACTGAGGGTTGCGATCCGTTGCCGGACACAGAAAAAGACAAAAAAAAAAAAAAAGAGATTACATAAAATGCACACATCAGAACATAGCCCATGACTTGCTGTCATATAAAACCACACAACACTTTTGTGACAATATTGACACTCATGGAAAAATCTGAATTTATGATCTCTAATGTAGCTCTCACTTATCCAAAACCTTATTTGTGGGCTTTGAGTGATTGCTGGGCTTTGAGTGATTGAGAGGTTGTGGGCTTTGAATGATTGCTGGGTAATTTGGAATTCTTGGTTAATATATCAAGAACTCTGGATAATTCTAGGAAAGCTGTGGGAATGGAAAGGCATGGGTGCATTTCATTTCTCAAGTATCTAAGTATCAATTCTTCCTGAACTGTGAATACAAGACTGCTAACAGTTAAATAGAGCCCCTCTGGGCAAGCTATGAACTTCTGATAGGATTAAAATCTATGGTTGAAATAGTTCATAAATATCTAAACCACCAATTAACAGGAGAATTTTTCACTATTTTTTATTTTTTAATTCACCACGTCATAAAATCTAATGCCCTTTTGTTTTTGTTATTTTCATATCAACTAAAATTTATTGTTTACAAACTAGGATTTTGGAGTGAAATGGATAATCCCCACTAAACAACCTACTTTGTGCCTTTGGGCAAGCCATTTAGCCTTCCTAAATTTGTCCCCCTCCAGCTTATAATTCCATAAGGACAAGAACCTAGCACATTATCTAGGCTATAATAGACACTCAATAAATATTTATGGAATACATGAATGTTTTGTCCCTCCTAGACACCATATCCTCCTCATGGTCATCACTGATAACTGGTTCTGGGCAGTATTTGGTCTCCACTGAGCCATTTTTGCTTTCCAGGATGGCACTTGCCCAGGTGCTGGGCAGCTTTTTTTCTAGGCTGCTCTATTTTCCATTCAGGAGATCCTCCTGAATAGTAAATACTTCAAGAGTGGGAATCTTGTGCTTATCAGCACTATTATAGGTTGCAGACTTATTTTCTGAACTACTCAACCAAAAAGAATTTTTTTTAAAAATAACCTATAAGGGGATCTTAACCCTTGACTTGGTGTTGTCAGCACTGCGCTCTCCCAAGTGAGCTAACCAGCCATCCCTGTATAGGGATCCGAACCTGTGACCTTGGTGTCATCAGCACCACACTCTCCCAAGTGAGCCACAGGCCGGCCCCCTCAACCAAATTTTGACTGGAGGTTTTAAGGTTAAAGAAAATAGAAGCTCCAACCAAACCCTATCTTAATCAAGGATTCATTTCCTATGATCATGCCGCTAAAAACATATGTGAGTTCTTGTGTGGTCCTAGTTGTTCAGTCTAGATCCATTTACTGATACTATAAAATCAGGATATTTTCTTGGATATGGAGAAATACTTTTTGCTCAAGTCTAAGAAAGTCAATAAAGAGAAGTTGTGTATTACAAACCCATATTCAAGGGTAGTGTTAATACTCTGATATCCGGAATAGACAAGAATTTAAATGGTTTTCTTTGGCTGTCATTTTCTCTTGGAATAAAAATCTCTGTAATCCATCATCCAGAAAACAAGTTAAATAACATCACAAATCATCTGTTGGCCAGCGAAAGAAGCCACATTGTCTTTTCTGTTTTCTTGTACTTTTCAGGAGAGAATCTGAGTATTTCATGTTGATTGCTTGATTGGCTGCAGAGGGACTCTTTAAAAATACTAAAAAAAATCAGGAATCCAGTACAAATCAAACATAAGCTGCTATCTATCATGTGCTTAGGGTATTATGTGAGGTTTTTACTCAGAAAGATGTCATTAAAAGTTGCAGAAATTAATTGGTGCCATTGAATGTAATAGCCTTTCCTGCCATAGTTTCTCAAATGTAAAGAAAAATTATGGATAACGTAAATTCCTCATGGGATTCTTATAGATGTCTGCTTTGTTCTGTTATTGTTTATTGCAAATGTTATTACTGTGATCTATGGCCCTATCATGTTTTGTCTATACAGTGCGGCTGTTCTGCAACCCACAACAACGGAGGGCTTTACTCACAAGCTAAGACTGGGTTTGTTTGGAAATTCCTCGCTTTATATATATTCCAAAGGTGTCTCAAGGTGTTCATTTTCTGTGTTTAAATTTTTATACAAAAACACATTTGTTTTGATTGATTAAATATTGACTTACACCATTTTTAGAACAACTCTGAATCTTATTTAAGTTCCGGGTTTGTGCTCTGCTTTCCCCTGAAGGTTTGAATTCAGTGTAATAATGGCTATTACTTTGTGTGAATTGATGCATTGGAATCTGCAATCTTTTTCAATAAGAGCATTGGTTTAATTAGTACTGGTTTAAAACTAGACTCAATTAAGAAGTGATTGTATATCTCTGAAAAAAGTTTAAGAAAAAGGAACTTCTTTTTTGCATATTAAGTTGTCTTATACTGCATAATCTGTAATGCCATATCTAAGTTATATTACATTTTTATCTAACATCACTAAATATTAACATTTTGTTTCCAGATATTTTGAAGGCATTTGTGGATGCCTAATTATTCTTCTCTGATTCTATGGTACACAAGTCTACAAATTCATGAAAGGGCACAGGATGCCCCTTGGAAACTGTAATGAGTTATACTTAAAATTCTAGTTTCTTCATTATCTTTTGGATGTGTTTTGTGGAAATTAGAGTATTTCTCGGTTAAACTGTTTAAGACATATCTTGAGAATCTTGATTAGTTGAGATTATGTCAAATGTTGAAAAATCTATACTAAAAAGTTAAATTCAGGGTGAAAATGGCTCCTTAGGTTCACATGCTCCCATCGCCTTGATATACAAGTGGTACAGTAAAGGATTAACTGTTTTTATAAAAATAAGTCAAAAATAATTTTGGTGTATATAAAAAGAGTAAAATTAAACTCTAAAAAAAAAACTTCACATTTTGTTTGGGAATTTTTAATGGTATTTAAAACCTGATAAAGTCTCATGGCATGTTTGGGAAGAAGCTAGAAATACTAAATAATGATATGTTACTACAATAAATATAAATAAATGTAGATATTTTAAAAATGTAAACACTAAAAAATTAGATGCACTTTATAGGTTTCAAATTAGCAAACACAAACAGTAGAAGAAATTTTGAAATTTTTAGCAATCTGATAAAATTCAAAAAAGAAGGGCAGGAAAGCAAATAAATAGCCACACGGGATGAAGAAACTCTCCCTTAATTTTAGGTCGATAAGAAATAAACATTTCTAACTTTTTCTCTGTCAAATGAACACAGAATAAATGATCTTTGTTTTTCTACTAACTTGAGACTACTAAGAAGGTACAAATATTAGGCAAATAGTTATTGGGGATAAAATAAGATATGAACTTTACTCATCGATCATTATAAAGATGTTGTATGGATATCTCATCTTGATAGGGCAAACAAGAAATGTGTGAGAACTTAAAACCAAAGTTAGAGTTTGAAATTAAAACACCAACATTTTATAGGAAATAAACTAATGTAATTGTCTAGATCCCAGCTTAGTTTTGCTTGTAAAGCAGCGATAATTGATGATATTGATCTTTTAAATGACTTTTAAAATACATTTATCAGTTATTTCACAGTGGCCCACAGTAATCCTAAAGAGTATCCTTTTGTTAGGCACGGCCCTCACACAGGCACCATGGTAGCATCATCGGTCTAAGAGTAGAAGTCTAATGAATATAAAGTTATGACATAATTCTTTCCATAGAGAAAAGCTTTTTAGAGTACACTGAACACATGTTGACTGTTCTGGTTGGAACGCAATTAACTGTGAAACAGCCCATTTAGTAAGCACTGAATTTCTGTAAGAACTGAGTGCAAACTTCCCATGATCCCTTGGGAAGTTCCCATGGATCCCTTGCAAACTTCTTATGATCACTCTAACATTGCCCATTAGCCTCTGGGCGTGGGAAAGCAGGTGTCTCTTGGCTGTGGCAGAGCTAGGTTTGACCTGTCTGAGTCTCTAGACTTGTTATGTGTCCCAGGGCAAACTAGAACTCAACTCTCACCTTTAGTAGAGGTGTCTCTATTGCCAAAATGAGCATCTGTGCTTTCCAGGTCATGAGCCCTCTATGTCTGCTGTTCTCATACCCGACTCTTCCCGTCTCAGAAAAGGGACGGACCTACAGCTTGGGCTCTATACAACCTCATGTCCCTTTTTGTCCCTTCTTTGCTGCCTCATTTCTCCAGCCATATGCAGTAAAGTTTCCTTTCTAAAAGTATCAGCTACTTTTCAGATTAATATCACAGGTTGTATCTGTCCACTGCAGACAATATGGATCACATTCACATCTCCTCCAGACACCTGAAGGGATGCTCTTGGGCTCCTTCCTAGTGACATTCTATATTATGTGAATAATATGATAAACTGCATTTAAAAGTGGAATGAGTTTCAACTGCCTACTTATTTTTACATATTATTATGCTAAGTTAAAATAATTTTGGAGTTTTATAAAAAAAAATTTATAAAAGCATTTAATTAACATTACCCAAAACTAAAATTTAAATAAAGATCCATATATCTTATAGTACTTCTTCTAGATATTCTTAACATAACAAAAATTTTTGCACAAAAATTCCCATCTCTGGATCTTCTGGAAAATCTGGCAACACTGGACACGCATCCCATCATGGCAACTGTCAGCGGGAGCTGCCCCTTGGCACATGCTCCCCAGTCCCTCACAGAGAGAGAGAGAGGGTGCGTGTTCTTTGCCCTTTATCATTGCATGCCTTGCCCTGTGTGCTCACCTCTGTTAAGGTGTCTGGCCCCGTAGGCATTGGAGTTTGCAACCTTTGACTATAATCTATTGCATACTCAGATGGGACCAAACCTCCTTAGGTCAGTTCAGTAAAGGGGCTGCCCACCTGGCTTTGTCTACACTCAGAATCAAACTGTTGGTGCCCATCACAAGACAGCATCTGTCCTATTTTATAAATAGACAAGCATGGCAAAATATAGAAGAATCTTTGAACTTAAGATTTCATGAAAATTAAGACAATAAAATACATGCTAAGAATGACTTATTGGGTTATGACTAACCTATCATGCGTAACAGCAATGTATATACAATAAACAGTGGTCAAACTTTTTTAGGTTCTGAACACATTTAAGAATGCTTTCTCCAGAAAATATGCACATTTATATAACATCACAAGTTTTTCGATCAGTTTCAAAAGGTTCCTGGTCCCCCGAGGTCATCTGTGACATCTCAGGGTTCACAGGTCTCAGGTGTGGACCCCATTCTCTAAAAAAGACACAGAAGTGCTGCTGTCAGGTTCCCTCCCCAACCCCCGCAAAGAACCTGCAGATCAACCTTTACCTAATGTGACTAAGTAGGTAGTTCTGGGTTAGTCTGTTTCAATCCAGATCTTCCTACATGTTCCCGCATGTTTGATCTCCCTACCTTCTGTTTCTTACTCTTCATCTTGCTTGTGTGCTTAGTCAAGACTCAGTCTCAGCTCCTCCAGGGGTTATCCACAAAAGGCTGGGATTCCTTCCACATGCGCTGCAAATGTGACTATGCTGTGCTGCTGCCAATCTCCAGCCTTCCACAAGACTGTGCCTACCACCTCTCACTGTAGGATGAGTGTTCCTCCACAGGCCAGGGTGAAGAGAGAAGATCTGAGAACTTGCTGAGAGGGATAATCGCTGCTTAGAGCAGAAACCGGGGATAGATCTATGGACACCATTGCACTTCCTGTGTGATGCTGCAGAACATTTTCTTGGTAGCAAGAGCTCAAATGTGGCTGCTGAATTACTCTCTACTCAGTGTCCATCTGGGTTGTCCTCAGATGGCCATAAGTAAGTACTCCCTGCAATAAAATATAGTAATAACAGCTAACAGCCTGTTGGTTTCTGTGAAATGCACTGACACTGGGACTGGTTGGAGGCTGTGAAGTTTTATTATGATGGGTCCAGTCATGCCATGTTGAATTCTATGTCCACACTTTTCCTGCCAATCAATTCCCCAGGCCCTTCTAATTCCAGTGTTTTTGAAGTTTAGCATTAAAGTTAGGCAGATAGACTATGATATCCTGGATAAAATAATAAATAAATAATCTTTAAATTTTTCAACATCTTCTAACCTTAAGCTTTCTTTTCCAGAAAACCGTTGCCAAGCAATTCTGTATAAAATGGGTTGCAGAGAACAATCATGAAAAGAGCTCAGAAAAAAGAGAAAATTTGCCTCTTTTTAAATGTAGCTTCTCCTGTTTTCCCTGTAACATCAAGTCTTTAATCTTTGGCATTATACCTCTTGCCATGTGAGAGGACTGACATAGCTTCTGTTTGATGATGATGCCTTTTGAAGGGTCATGCCCAGATTTGTGGTTTCTTCAAGGCTCAAGATTTCTTGTGCTTTTTGATGTTTTACCTCACATAGGCCTAATAAGCAGATAGATGGCCATGATAAATGAGCATAATGGGAAAGTGATAAGAATTCAGGGGTTTGGCATGAGTTATGTCCTCACTCATACAGAAGTGAGGATTCTCTTATCTCTACTCTTTAATTTCTTAATTACAAAAAAAAAGAAATTCCTATCTAAACAGAGAGAGTTTACAAAACGCTTCATGACTATTGTCTGAGACCAAAATGTCTTGCTCTAAGATCCTTTTCTTGATGGGGGTTTTTGGTTATATTATTCACTTTGTTGTTGTTGATAGAGTTTTTAATAAAAGATAACATTTGCTATTAAATATTGAAGTTGTTTCCCTTTAATAGAAACACTACGTTACTGAAACAGCAAACAAGCAAACATTGTCATCTAACGTGGGCACTAGTGACATACTTAGCATCTGTAAAGGTTCAGGCTCCCCTCGGCCGTCTCTCTGACCCAGCCCTATAATAAAAGATGTTCACTGCCTCTGGCCTTGCTGCCAAAGTCCTCAGCGGGCAACACAAATGTGCTTTCTAACTCAAATCTGTCTCTCAGGCTCCCCTTGTCCTTCTCCAGCCTGCAGGAGGAAAGAAAAGGCTCAAATCCACTTTTACTCACCATTG
This sequence comes from Galeopterus variegatus, assembly GCF_000696425.1. Classification (NCBI taxonomy): domain Eukaryota; kingdom Metazoa; phylum Chordata; class Mammalia; order Dermoptera; family Cynocephalidae; genus Galeopterus; species Galeopterus variegatus. The sequence continues at coordinate 124,697 of NW_007729602.1, forward strand.
TTCTCAGGCAGCACAGGCTTCTCTGGCACAGGAGCCTCAGCAGAGGATGATAAAAGACAGGGGCATGGCCAGGGCCAGTGTCTGTGCCTCTGAAACCACACCATTCCCTCACTCCTTCTTTCTTCTATGCGCCAAAATCATACTCCGTGCTGTTCCCTGTTTTGTGGAAGGTTTTCCTTTCTCTTTGCTCGAAATCAACCATTTCCTTCTCTGCTCTCTGCAGCATGAGGTTTTAGCAATGGAATGAAGGACAGCATAGATACTGGGGTCTTCGGATCTAGTTAAAATTCTGGCTCTGCCACTTATTAGCTATGTGATCTTGGGCACGTTACTTAACCTCTCTAAAATCCAATTCATCTGTAAAATGGGGATAGTAACAATTCTCTAATAGGACTGCTAAGATGGGTTCATGAGATAAAGTATATCAAAGCACCCATGACAATGCCTGGCATATAGTAGTATTTGATCAATGTTAGGGCCCCCCTCCCCCACCCCCCAATAAACACTGCATTAGCAGGGACATCTTCTGGCATGAAATTCCCACAAAGGAGAAATATGATATAACTATTACATGTACAAGTACACTAAATTGGCTACTTACATTGTAAAATATAGCAAAACAATGAGTCTGTTTGTTTCTTGTCTATATAAATCGCATTCTTTTTTTCTTTCTAGTTAGAAAAATTAAGAAAGGCAAGCACTTATATAACACGGCTGACTGTCACTTTAATTGCCTCGCCTCAGCCTGGATGTATTACTCCTCAACACGTAATCCTTTTTTTTTTTTTATGCCTGTACAGTTAAGATCCACTAATAAAACTAAATTTTTAAAATTTTATGTCCAAATAATCTATCTCTCACAAATATTTCTTTAACATGTTTCTTCAACTATAAAGAACCCTCTTGTGGTTTTATTTGACTTTGTATGGTGACTAGTCCTTAATACTTCCATCTCATCCACTAGACTGTAAACTTCTGGAGATCATGCTCTGGTCTTCTCGATTTTCCCCAAAGTTCCTCATATAGTGATTTGTACACAGTGATTAATCAATTGCTCTATCACTACTCTAAAGAAAAAGACTCAAAGTAAGAGTGTTAGTTGCCCAAGTCCAAGCATGTTGGCATAGAAGTAATTATTTTAATGAGGAAAGAGTAGTTTCCTTTTGCATTTTAAACCTTCTCTTTCTTTAAATGTTTCTCTGGTTCGTGTCCTTTTTATTCCATCCTAAATGCAGGTCTACAGAGTCTAGGGTCAGTCTTCCTGGTTTTGCAGGCCCTAAGTCTCCATCCCAGTTCTCTACCTCATTTCCCATATGACTTTAAGAAAGTCCCTTATTCTTTCTAGACCACAGTGTCTCCATTATATCTGAGGCTCTCATTTTAGAGATGGTTTCTAAGGTGACTTAGTTCTAAAAGTGTATGACAAGCTTAAAAATCCATCTTGTGCGTTTGAAGGATGCTGCTAATCTTGGTCTGACAAGGGGCCTTTACTTGAAACTCATAGGGAATCATATCAGACCCTTCTGTGGTGGGCAGTAAGTGGATTCTGTGACTTCCACAGACCACCAAGAGCCTTAGAGACTTTCTCCTTCTTATGTAAGCAAGAGTGATGCAGGCTGCTGCATCTATTAATTTTCACCCCACTGTTGTTGACAAGGCCACCCAGCTTGTCTCTGGCATCTCTGAACAGCTCAGATTCAAAATCTGCTCTCTGATAGCTGCACAGAGAAGTCATAGAGAAGTCAGGCTTTTTCTGTGTTCAGAGAAAAAAAATAACTAAAAGACTTTAATCATAATCACCCTGTTTTAATACATTTTCTAACATGGAAATGATATTCTGTGATTCTTCAGTAAAAACACAAAGAAACTTAATAAAAGCCAATTTCTCTGGATTCCCTAGTCCCCCTTACATGAAAAGTAACATAGCCAGGACTCAGCATAGTTTCTGGCACATAGTAGGCCCATTATAACATTTTGCTGTTGAAACAAAGAGCACACTCTTAACACTGTTCTCATCACCTAAAAGTTTATGTCCTTCAAAATCTTCTTCTCTTTGTTGACTGGAGGTTTTATCTTCATATGTCTTATTATATCTATAAAAGTCACTTCTCAACATACCCTTTTTCAGTGCACAGTAGAGTTGTACTGGGTTATTTCCTTTAAAAGTCTGTATCTTTCACTTTTATATTGAACAAGTCCTGAACTATGTGAATAAAAATATTGCATGCAATTCTGCGTTCTAATTTGGAAATAGGACACATCTTCAAATACAATAAGGAAAGATAGAAGGAAGGCTGGAGAGAGGAGAAATTTGTATTTAAATGATACCTTTAGAAATGCAAAAAGAGAGCACTTTGTACCCTTAATTATTCAGATTTCTTTAGTCTCCTTTCAAACCAAGATTTGTTTGCTAGAGGCATTACAATTTAGGGAGACAAATTAGACTAAACTTTTTTATCTCATGTGGTTTGCACATGCACTGATTGAACTAGTATTTCTTCCAAAGATTGCCTGGGAAGATAAATGAACGGGAGGAGCAATTAGGGTAAGGAAAAACTAAAGATTGGCTGACATGATTTAAGTTTACCACTAAGGCAGTTTGTCATTTTGTCTCTATAATCTCTATCAGAATTGACTAAAACAGTAAACATAAATCATTATACTAATTTATTTCACTACACTGTGGTCTGGGAAAAGAAGATTTCATTTTTTTCTAAGAGACTTTGGGGATTCAGGCAGAGACTTAGAACTTATTTCATTTATATATTGGGAGGGGGAAAAAAGAATCAAAGATAAGCACCTTGAGTTCCTCAAAACGATATTTTTTTTGGTGACATGCCAAGTTATTTTTATTACACTATACTAAAATGACTATGGGTTGTGCATTAAAAGCAACTCAACATTGACTGTATTTTTTTTTTTTAAAAAAAGCAAAACTTAATTCCTAAGGTAGAGATGTAATCAAATGTACTGCCGAAAGTGATTTTTCACATAGTAGTTAATAAGCTTTTAAGTTTCTTTTCTGAAGAAATCTCTGTGGCCATAGAGACTCAGAATGCCATAAATTGTCTGGGAGTTCTTTATGGAATATCAACACCCTTGAAAATGAGGACCACAACTCTGCCACCTGAATAGAGAATGTGCCATTTCTAATTCACCAAAATGGAAGCACCATCAACAGGCCCTTGGACATATGACACAATTGGCTACTTGAACAAAAAAGGAGCCATTGATTAACCTATGGAGGTTATATACACACACACACACCCCTATATATATAAATACATATATGTATATTTCTAGCTATAATACACATGAAATTAATAATATTAAAAGTATGATTATTACAATTTTCTTTGGAGTTTCAAGAAATTTCAAAGCTATAAACAATACACAAACTTACTATACAAATTATTTTATTGAGTTTCTTGAAATCCTGTGTACAACAGAGGAATAGCTAAATGAGTTTTAAAATTTGAAACTTCTTGTCCTAAGGCAAATTATAATATAGGATAGAAAGTAAGAAGTAAAATGTAATGAGTTATATATGGCAGACTATATATAAGGCAGAATCTAAAGTGTCCTTGGGCTAGATATTAGCAGGCAGTTGAAGGCAGGGTAGAGATCCCACTTGATTGCTACCAATGGATAGCAGCTAAGGTGGGTCTCAAAGGATGCTTATGACTTCAACAGGTGGCAATAGCTCTTTCAAGGCAAAATGAATAGTAGGAGTAATGGCACTGAGATAAAAATTTGAGACACATCTGTGGAGTGAAGGGGAGCATGGGCTATGCCAGGGCGCAAAGGATTTGTCACTCCTGGGAGTTACCAATAGTATGAGGATAAGATTGATTGGGATGGGATGAGGACTGCTACCCTAGTTTAATCAGTTCAAATTTCCTTTTAACTCTTTTACATACTGAGGGAGGGGATGTCTCTATAAGATTTAGCTTGTAAAAAGTGGGACCGCTGCTTAAAAACAAAACACACACACACAATTTGTTAACCATTGAATGAGACATTGAAGATACTAACTCTGAAAACAATGCTGGGCTTCATGTGTCAAAAGCTTTGCATGCCAACCTAAAAAGGAGTTCAACTTTATTAAGAGAGGATAGGAGCAACTGAATATTTTTACATAAGGAAGTGACAGTCTTAAACTGTGCTTTAGGAAGATTAATCTAGCAATGGGGCTCAAAATTAAAGTAGATGGGAATCTATCTGTAGTAACCTTGAAAGGGGGTTATAAAGTTCTAAACTAATGTCCTCATTGCAGGAAGTGAAACAGCGGATGGATGCAAATTTGGTTGTGCATATAGCGCGACCAAATTACACGAGGCCAAGGTAAATTACATGCCAGAAGAATGCTGCTCTAATTACTAGAACCACAACTCCAGGTAAACACAAAAAATTGGGGAGAGAATAATAAATTTACCTGGGACATTGAGCTTGAGGCATTGTTAGGGCACCTAGATAAAGACATCTAGCAGACAGTAAGAAATGGTAGATTGAAATAGAGTGTGTGAAATATGAGACTGGACATTTTTGTATTTATTGAATTGAATTTGTGTTATTGGATTATTGTGTCTATTTAAATTCTGCCTCTTTTTACAAGGAGGAATAGAAAAAGGAACTAATAATGTGAGCTCCAATTCAGTGCCTACATCATTCTGAACACTTTGCATGTTATTTCATTTAATTGTGACAGGAACCCACCAAGTTATTATCAGCCACATTATACAGCAAGAATATTACACAGTTGCAGAGGAAGGACCTATCTGGATCCATAGCTCTTTCTAAGACAACTTGCTGCCTCCAGAAAGATATGAAATAGTTGCTTAGAAAAAAATCTTTTTAGTCATCTATTAAAAGGATGAAAAAAAACAGCAGATGAAGATGCCATGGGGAAAAGAGTAGACAGAGAATGTTAAACAAAGAGCCTTGGGGGAAGACCTACAAAAACAGGATGAGCTATAAGCAAGAAGGGGTGGCCAACACTTTGGTGCACTGCGGAGAGATTAAGGAAGATGAAAACTAAAAACAACCATTGTAATTGGTTTGTAAGGATTTATTAATAACTCAAGAGAGAGAAGTTTGCTTACAATAGTAAAAACAGAAGCCAGATTGCAAGCAGCATAATGAGATGGAGGAAGTTAGACTTAGCCACCATGTAATATTCTTCCAAAAAGTTTAACACTAAAAAGAAATAAAGAGCCATTATCTTTCAAGAGAATAGCAAGGTTAAAGAAAGGATTTTTTGCTTTTCTCTTATCAAAAGGAAGCCTTCACATGTTTTCATTCAGAATGGAGAGCAGCAGAAAAAAGACAGCTCAAAGATTGAGGGGTAATTGATAAGAGCAAGATCCCAGAACAGCAAAAAGAACTAGTTTTAGGAGTAATGGTAGAGGGTCAGCCTTGCAAAGTAAGGGCACTTATTTCTCTGAAAAGAGAGAACAAGGACCTCTGAAGGTACAGAGCAATGATGATTCAATGAGCAGAAAAGCCATCAGGGTACTCAGGAGGAGCAGTCTCCAACCAACGGAAGCAAGAGAAAACATTTCACCCTAATGTTATCTCTCTGCTCCAACAGTAAATAAAACATAATGAGGAAAAATAAGCAAAACTAGCTAGATTCAAAAACAATGTTAATAACTTCATAGACCAGAAACATAGCATTTAGCATGGCTGACATTGCAGGCCTGCTGGTCTCCAAATCAAAAATCAGAGATGGCTAGGAGGTCAACTCCTATGAGGTACTGGGAACTAAATGTTTTCTGTTTACTCAAAACTTGGTTTACATCTTGAAATCAGGGGCTAAGATGGGGATCCCCTGAAGAGGCAAAGCAAATTACAAAAGCTGCTGATGTGCCCTGTCTGGAGCTGCAATGTGAAGGACAAAGACCTAGTCAAGAAACAGAAATTTCTGGATGGGTGACAACATCTTGGATAGTTTCAGTGTCACCACAGAAGAAGAATCCTGCAATACCACATGTTTGTCAACTAGGAACCCCAAGGTCAAGGAAGAAGCAAACATAAATCTAATGGGTGTAGGGAGGAATACGTAACAAGAAGAGAGAGATATCCCACTCAAAAGTAGACTTCGACAAAAGCAAAAATACACAAATGGAACTATATCAGACTAAAAAACTTCTGCTCTTCAAAAGAAACAATCAACAGAGTAAAAAAGCAACCTACAGAATGGGAGAAAATATTTGCAAACCATATGTCTGATAAGCGGTTGATATTCAATATATATAAGGAACTCCTACAACTGAAGAGCAAAAAAGACAAATAACAAAATTAAAATATGGGCAAGAGACTTGTATAGACATTTCTCCAAAAAAAAATACGCAAATGGCCAATAAGTATATAAAAAGGTGATCAACATTGCTAATCAACATGGAAGTGTAAATCAAAACCACAGTGAGATATCACCTCATAACTGTTAGGATGGTGATTATCCAAAGAACAAAATAAAATAAAATAAATGTTCATGAGGATGTGAAGAAATTGAAACTCTTGGTCACTGTTGATGGGAATTTAAAGTGGTGTAGTTGCTATGGAAATCAGTATATGATCCAGCAATCCCACTTCTGTGTATTTATCTGAAAGAATTAAAATCAGGATCTCAAAGAGACATATGCATGTCCACGTTCACTGCAACGTTATTCACAAAAGCTAAGATATAGAAACAACCTAAGTGCCTGTCAACAGATGAGTGGATAAAGAAAATGTTGTGTATACATACAATGGAATACTATTCAGCCATAAAAAGAAGAAATTCTGCCATATAAGACAACATGGATGAACCTTGAGAACATTGTGCTCAATTAAACCAGCCAGTCACAGAAGTACATATACTGAATGATTCCACTCATGTGAGGTATCTAAAATAGTCTAACTCATAGAAGCAGAAAGTAAAACAGTGGTTGCCAGGGTCTGGGGAAGAAGGGGAAATGGGGAGCTGCTGTTCAACAGGTATAAAGTTTCAGTGATGCAAGATGAATAAATTTTAGAGATCAGCTGTACAATACTGTGTTATAGTTAACAACACTATCCTGTACACTTTTGTTAAGTAAAATTTGTTAAGAGGTTAGATCTCATGTTATTTGTTTGTACTACAATAAAAATACATATATATTACAATACTTAGAATTGAACAATAATCAAGTACTACATACCAAAATCTGTAGAATGCAGCTAACATGGCACTCAGAGGTAAATTTATAGTCTTAAATGAGTTGATTAAAGAATATAGTTCTGGTAAAGGAGTGATAATGGCAAGACTCATTATTTTCAAATAGATTTATTGACTTTATACAGAGTACCTAAGAAAATTAATGGATGAAAATTGACATCATCAAGATGGCAGAATAGACAGTCCCCAGCATCACTCTCTCCCACAATTGATCAATTTACAGCTATTAAAAAGCAAACAGTGCCAACCTGGAACCACTGGAGCTTGGGGAAAGAGGAAGAGAGATCCACAGAGATCATGAAGGTGAGAGAAGCCACGTCCAAAGGAAAAAGAAAACACCCTGACCATTTCAAGCCCTGGCCTCATCAGAGCTGCCCTGTGAGAGGCGGGAAGAAGCTGCAGCACATGGAACAGGAGCTAGCAAAAGCCACAGCTGAGCTCTCTGCATCAAGTTGCCTGGGATCTGAAGGGAAGAAGAAGGCCTCAGAGTGCACCCCACCAGCCCCCAGGCCAGTGATACCACTGACAGCATTTCTGTGGACCCACATAGAAGCAAGGGGCTATAGCCAACACAAGAAAGAAACCATCCAGAGGCCAGTGAGTCATAGTAAGGGATCTGCATATGGCCCACCCCATGGGAAGCATTTGGAAGGAGGCTGGCCTGCCAGGAGAATACTGGGAAGCAGTGTGGGCAGCTGATCTGCCTTCTGATTGGCATGAGCCCATTCAGTGGAGACTGGTCAAAGCTATAGAACTACAGGGGGTGCAGTTTGCTGGAAAGACTCAGTCTTGGGCCAGAATTTCTACATAGCCCAGGTGAATCTGACCTCACAAGACCCAGAAGTGATTAAAAGGCCAAAAATTAAAATCTGGTCTGCATGTAAAGACTTCCCCAGAGAATCAGCAGCAAAGCAGCAATGTAGTGCAACTACAGAGCTCAAGTGCTGGTCCTCACAGGACGTTCCCGCAATTTTGGAATTACCTGAAAGCACAGACCAGAGACAAAGCTCTGATATTAACCAGTAAGTGTCTGACACCACCAAAGAACACCTATAAAACCTAGAAGAGGTAGCAGTCTCCTCAAATGCCCAGGCATCAACAGAAAGACACAAAGATTGAGAAATAAGATAGAAATATGTTGCCACCACCATCAGATTAACCCTCTTAACGATGTTCAGGGAGTCACAAGAAAATACAGACAGAAAATTAAATGATATCTGCAAAACAATCCAGGAGCAGAATGAGAAACTTGACAAAAGAATTGAATCAATCAAAAAAAATAATAATAATAATAGAAAGTCTAGAAATAAAGAATACATTATCTGAACTGAAAAACTTGATAGAAAGCTCCAACAGCAGAATTAATCAAACTGAGGAAAGAATCAGTGAGTTCAAAGGAAAAACATAAAATTATCAAATCAGAGGAGCAAAAAGAAAAAAGAATAAGAAAAAATGAAACAGAAATGCAGAAAATGTTGGACTCCTTCAAGCAAAGTAGCCTCCACATAACCGGCATATGTAAAGGAGAAGAAAAGGAAGAGATGTAGAAAGAATATTCAAGGAAAAAATGGCTAAAAATTTCCCATGTATGGAGAAAAATGACAGCATCCAGGTACAGGAAGCTCAGAGGTCATCAATTAAATTCAGTCCAAGGAGGAACACCCCAAGGCACATCACAATTAGATTGTCAAAAACTAAAGACAAAGAAAGGATACTGAAAGCAGCAAAAGAAAAGTAACACATAGCATTCAATGGAGCTCCAATATGTCACTCAGCAGATTTCAGTAGAAATCCTATAGGCCAGAAGAGAATGGGATGATATATTCAGAGTACTGAAGGAAAAAGCCTGTCAGCCAAGAATTCTGTATCCTGCAAAACTAACCTTCAAACATGAAGGAGAAATAAAGTTTTTCCTAGACAAACAAAAGCTAAGGGAATTCACCAATACTAGATCTGCCTTACAAGAAATGCTAAAGGGAGTTCTTCAACCTGAAAGAAAATGATGCAAAGGAGCAGCAAGAAAACATTATGAAGGTGTGTAACTCATTAGTAATGTAAGTTCACAGACAACCTCAGAATATTCCAGTGTCATAAGGGTGGTGAATAAATCGCTTACATCCTGAGTATGAAGACTAAAGGATAAACCAAACAAGGCAACAACAAATACAACATCCATATAAGATATAGGCGATATTAAAAGATGTAACTTGAAACAACAAAATGTCAAGAAGTGGAGGGGAATAACACCAAAGCGTAGAGTTGGGCCTTTTTTTTCTCTTTTTCTTAGATATCGAAGTTAGATTGTTATTAGATTAAATAATCTGTTATAACTATAACATGGTTTTTCAAAGTCTCATGGCAACCATAACACAAAAACTTATAAGACTAAAAATAAATAATGGGAAAGCAAATGTAAAGCTAGAGAAAACCACTTAACCACAAAGGAAGACAGTAAGACCAGAAAAAAGGAAAAAAGGATTCACAAAAGAACCAGGAAAAAAAAAAAATGGCAAAATGGCAGTAACAAGTCCCTATGTATCAATAATAACCCTAAAGGCAACAGATTAAACACTCCAATTAAAAGACACAGAGTGGCTGAATAGATTACAAAACAAGAACTAACAATATGCTGCCTAGGAGAAACTCATTTAAACAATGAAGACACACACCAGCTGAAAGTGAAGGGATGGAAAAAGAAATTTCATGCAAATGGAAACCAAAATAGAGCAGGAGTAGCTATACTTTACATCAGACAAAATAGACTTAGAGCCAAGGAAAGTAAAAAAAAAATAATAATAAGGAAAGTCATTACATAATGTTAAAGGGATCAATTCAACAAGAGGTATACCAATTCTAAATATATACCCACCCAAATCTGGAGCACCCAATTATCTAAAACAACTACTGTGGGACCTAGTGGGAGAGATTGACATCAACGCAATAATAGTTGGGTACTTTCATACCCCACTTTTGGCAAGGAATGGATCATTCAGACAAAATGAAAATATGAGGGTTAATCTCTACTATAGGCTGACTTGACCTAACAGACATTTATAGAACATTTCATCCATCCCAATTAAAAAATGGGCAAGGGAACTGAACAGAAATTTCTCAAAAGAAGATATACAAATGGCCAACAAGTACATGAAAAAAATGGTCAAAATCACCAATCATCAGGGAAACGCAAATTCAAACCACAGTGACATGTCATCTCACCCTAGTTAGAATGGCTATTAACAAGCAGACAGAAAATAACAACTGCTGGTGAGGATACAGAGAAAAGGGAACTCTCCTACATCGTTGGTGGGAGTGTAAATTGGTATGGAGGTTCCTCATAGAAATATTTTTAGCTTATATGACCCAGCTATCCCACTACTGGGTATATATACAAAGGAAATAAAATCAATATATCAAAAAGACACCTGGACCCCCATGTTCATTGCAACACTATTCACAATAGCCAAGAGATGGAATTAACCAAAATGCCCATCAATGGATGAGCGGATTAAAAAATTGTGGGATATATACACAATTGAATACTATTCAACTATAAAAAGAAATGATATCTTATCATCTGCAGCAATATGGATAGAACTGGAAACCATCATGTTAAGTGAAGTAAGTCAGGCCCAGAAAGACAAATACCCATGATATCATTCATATGTGGAATCTACAAAAAAAAAAAAAACAAGTGGTTCTCATGGATATAGAGAGCAGAATAATGATTGCCAGAGGCAGGAAGGGAAGGGAGCTGGCGGAGAGAAATAGTGGACTAACGAGTACAAAACTTTGCTATCCACCCTAAATGAATTATTGTGCGTTATATGCACATATTGAAACAACACACTGTACCCCACAAATATGTACAAGTAAGCGTTAAAATAAAAAAAATTAAAAATTAAAAAAATGGATAAAAGTTAGAACCTAGAGTTCATTGACATGGCTAGATATAAGAACTGTGCAAAAAATTCAGTAATTCAGTAATAATCAATTAGAAAATGCAACAAAAAGTAATTACATTCATCATATCAAAAATAACAAAAATAAAATACCTGATAGCAAACCTATAAAGACCTCAAAAAAAGCCTATTAAACTTTACTGAGGTCCTTAAGATAAGACCTGATAAAAATGGATTAATTAACCACATTCCAGGGATATTCTGTTAACCGAAATAAGCCAGGCACAGAAAGACAAATACCACATGACCTCATTTATATGTGAAGTCTAAACAAGTTGAACTCAGAAGTACAGAGTACAGTGGTGGTTACCAGGGGCTGAGGGAAGGAGGGCATTTGAAGAGGTGTTTGTCAAAGGATAAAAATTTCAGTTACATAGGAGAACAAGCTCAAGAGATCTATTGTACAACATGGTAACTATAATTAACAACAATTTATAGTATTTTGAAAATAGCTAGGGGGGTAGATTTTAAGTGTTCTCACCAGAAAATAAGTATGTGAGGTAATGCATATGTTAATTAGTTTGATTTAGCCATTCCACAATGTATACGTATTTCAAAACATCATGTTGTACAAAATAAATATTTTCAATTTTTACTTATCAATTAAAAATAAAACAAATTAAATTAAAAGCTATATTCCAGGATGGGAAGATTAAATACTGTGAAAGTCTTAATGTCACTAGGGAACTCATCTTTAACCAAAAATGTACGTAATCACATCAAAATCCCAAAGCATTTGTGGAAGGAAGGAAAGAAACCACAAACCAAACTATCCTGTTTTAGCTACGTATAGATGCATATGGGCACATAAAAAAATAGTAAAGTTCATAAACTAAATGAACAACAATAGTTACTTCTGGAAGACTGAGATGGGAGAGAAGGTGGGAGACTTTAGATTTACCTGTAGTCTTTTATATAAGTGAATGTATTTACATATTTTTTATTTGGCAAAAGATACATTTATTTTCATTTTAAAAATAATAAAATGTTGCCAACACCCCTGTGGTAAGCAGAATAATGCCCACCCCCCCGCAAAACATGTGCGTGTCCTAATCCCTGGAACCTGTGAATGTTACCTAACCTGGCAAAAGGGACTTTGTAGATGTTATTAAAGATCTTGACATGGAGGGATTATCCTGGATTTTCCAGATAAACTCATTGTAATCACAGGGGTCCTAAAAAATGGAACAGGAAGGCAGGAGAGTCACAGATGTGAAGAGGCTGTGCCATTAGCTTTGAAGGTGGAGGAAGTGGGCTTGAACCAAGAGATCAGGGGCAGAAAACACAAGGGAATGTTCTCCCCTGGAGCCTCCAGAAGTAACAGTTACCCTGCCTACACTTGATTTTAGCCAAGTGAAAACCATCTGGGGCCTCTGTCTTCCAGAACTGTAAAATAATAAATGTGTGTTGCTTTAAGCCATCAAATTGGTGGTAATTTCTTACAGTAACAATAGGACACTAACACAGCTCCTGTATCACTGCTAAGAACTTTTGAATGTCCAATAAGCCAGGATTATTATGGCAGATTTTGTACTAGAAATGCCAGTATTACCTGAGGATTTACTCCAGTCTGTGAGGTTACTATAGGAAGATAGTTGGGGGGAGGGGGGAATTATAAACCCCAAATGTTTTGAGTCAACCTAGGTAAAAATTGTATGTAAAAGCATATTCCCCCAGCCACCACAGTGTTTAATGAGCAACCTTGAGACTTAAATATTTCAACAACATCAAAGCACTGGGCTAGTCATTAACATTTCTGTAAATATAAGATCAAGGGTTGTCACCTCTCCACCTGGGTGATGGAGACACAAAGGATTATTCAAAGCCCATTTCTCCTGAGCGGTGAGAAACCCTGAAGAGGTTAATTTTCCAGGAACCCTCCAGAGAGAGGCATTCCTCCTTGGAAAAATAACACCAGACTGGGGTCTTCTCCCAGTATTTATTTTCCAGGGCAGAAAGTTACAGAAAAGGAACATAGGTGGTTATGAAAAGAACAATAAGATAATTGTCATGGCAACACTCATTAATTTGTAAAACGTTAAGTCAATCCACCAAAGAAAGTTTGTTCTTAGCAAACACTTTTTTTTCCTACAGCAATTTCCTCAGTATATTTACACAAAAAATCAAGCAACTTTCTCAACATATTAATCAGCAAGTTAACCGCTACCAAGGACATTTGCCCTTTGAGCCAGCAATTTTGCTGTGTTACAATTCTTTATCTGCAACAGAGACTTTAGCCCAGGGAAAGTTTCCTGTCTTAAGCTTAACATTTCTACGTGTAATTTTAAAAAGTTAGATCCTGTGAAATACATTTGTTTTTTTGTTTTTTATTTTTTCCTTTTTGTCTTTTTTCGTGTCAGGCAACAGATCGCAACCCTCAGTGTCGCACCCGTACCGGCCTGGGACCAGCAACGGGATCGCAACCCTCAGTGTCTCACCCGCACCTCGCTCAGCCAGTGAGCGGGAACTGGTCTGTATGTGGGATCCGAACCCTCGGAGGGAGCGCTGCCACGCTCCCAAGCAGCGCACTGTAGCAGTGCGCCACCGGGCCGGCCCGAAATACATTTGTTTTATTAATGTTAGTACTCTCCACAAAGGGCTGTTATCCACTTAAAAGCACTAAGCTTAGAGAACATTAGTCAGGTAGGAAGAAGTGAAACTAAACATATTTTACATTTTATCAACAAACAGACTTCATATTTAGTCTTCAGTTAGTCTGCTTGCAGAGAATGACAACAAACTCCCTTTTGTTTTCTGCATTTTTAATTTTTTTATATTTATTTTTGGCAGCTGGGCAGCACAGGGATCTGAACCCTTGACTTTGGTGTTACCAACATCATGCTCTAAGCAACCAAGATAACCAGCCAGCCCTGTTTCCTGCTTTTTTAAATAGGAAAAGTTAGGAGACTTGATCAGAATACTGTCTGTTCTCCATTTCTTGCGTCTCTTGTCCCATCCAATTCCCACTCCCCCCTCCAGGGTCTGCATTGAATATCCCGCAGGTCAGGACATTTTTGGCGCCCAAACGTGGGACATGGATACGGGGGACACCATGAGGAAGATGGTGTATCAGAGGGTCGACCACTGAAAATGAAAGGGTAAAACCTTCTTCTGCTGCGGGAACCTGCCGCGTCAGGATAAGAATGTGGCACAAGTGATCATCTGTCAGTTCCAAGCCTGGACCTTATGAATTCTTGAGTGTTTCTGTGCATTTGCTTATAGCTTTACTTCTTTAGTACAAGACTAAACTATTCTGTTAGAGAATGAGACCCCACATAAAGCCAAGAAGAGTGACAATGTTGTAGCCATTCTAGATCAACCAGTTCCTAACAGTCCACCAGCTGACAAAAGCTGCATGACTGAGCTTAGCCAGATTTAACCAAGTACAGCCCAAGCTCAAGAGAACTTGTGAGCTAGGGAGCAAGATGGCAATGGGTCTGGAGCGGGCGTGCCAGAGGACAGAGTGAGCCTGAGAAGTGTGCGCTGTGCTGCCAGAGTACTGTTTGCATTTCCAAGAGCAACAAAAAACAAATAAATCACTGATCAACTAATCTACAACAAAAAAAAGCAACTACAGTCTTGAAGGTTTAGGGCCGATGCAAAAGAAGATTCCTGAGAGCGCCCCAACCACGCTGGGAGACCGAGCAGCCCAAGGCAACAAAGGCCAGGAAAGACGGCAGCGGCGACGCAGAGACGGAGAGGAAGGCACAGGACCGGCCCAGCTCTTGAAGCTTTGTGAGTGACCCCCAGCCCAGCCCCGCTTGGGGGGCAAAGGCCCGCCTGATCCCGCTGACCACACCAGGCTAGGCGCCTTCATCAGCGCTGCCTCCATTTTCTCCGGGGTGGGGGCGGAGCCGGCTGGCTCAGATCGGGCAAGCCAGCCATCTTCGCTTGGCGTGGCTCCTCACTGAGCCGTGCCACTTGTGTGCCTCAGTGAGCCGTACCACTTGTGTGCCTCAGCACGGGCCCCCCGGGGCCTGTGGACTGGCCACCAATCCCACTACACCCACGGAGCCCCCAGCCAGCGTCGGGAGGGCAGGGAAGAGGATCCCGGCCAGACTGTCACTCCACCACACCTGGGGCTTCGGCCCCAAGTAAACTCCCTGATTCCGGGAAGCAGATACCATCTCTGTGGCCTTCAGTTCGGAAAAACCCCAGACTGATTTCTGGTTGGGAGAGGGGTGACCGGGGTGCCCCCGAGCCCGCTTGATCCTGCCGGAGAGCTGACGGCCTGAGAGCACTGAGCCGGCTCACGCCAGGGGGATTCAAAGAGGAATTGTGTGCTGTGGGATCCTCCCCCGGGGGGCTCGCACCCTGGTGTGGGAGATAACTGAACCACACAGGGGGCTGCAATACTGGGGGGAAGGTGGGAGGCCCAGAGAGGACCTTGACCAGGGCCGCAGGAACACCCACAGTGTCCGTGGCGGAGGCCTGAGACCCCTTCGGGGCCGGCGGGACTGAGAGACGAGGATTGCAGAAGACACGCCCCAGCCGTGTACTGAGCGCACAGAGAGGGGAGGGATCTGCAAAGGAGGAGGAGTCTCAGAAAAAAAGACGCACCCTCCGGGAGGCCCCATCATGTGCACACAGAGAGGGGAAACGCCCGGATAGCGAAGCGGAGACTTACAGATCTCACACACCCTGTCGGGCTGGCAGGACAGGATCCAGCTGCCAGGGCCAGAATTCAAGGATCAGGGAGAACTCCCAGAGCTGACCTGAGAGGAAACTTCTCAGTAAGGCCCAAGTCCCGAGGCAAACACACATATGGAACACTAAGG
>NW_007729602.1:144618-151341 GCF_000696425.1 Galeopterus variegatus
GGCCATAGTAATCATATACATTGTATATTGACAAAATAAAAATTTAATGAAAAAAAAAAAATAGAACTAGTGAGCTAAATAAAGGTTTACCATTTTACCCACAAAAAAAAAAAATTTAAAAAGTAAATAAAAATAAATAAATAAATAAATAGGAAAAGTTAATCTTATCTTCTATGAAGAGTAACCTTAAACCCATACCTTATTTTATCCTTTGAGGCATGAAATTATATTAATGCTCTACATGTTTTTGTAGGAAATTGTATTTGTTTTAATGTGCTTTTATCAGGAAATTGAGTTTAGTTATCTGATCTCTATAGACTCTTTAGCACCATGATGATTATGTCAGTACATCCTCACTAATTTTATTCTATAAATCTACTGTTATATAAATGGCACAAATTCATTTTGTCTTTATTTTGTCATAGCTCTCTAAAAATAAAAACACAAAATTTTGTGATTTAAGTAAGTTCATTTCTGAAACATAACACAAAGTCTGTTTTCTTTAGCAATAGTCAGTGCCTTCTTTATTCCCATGTAAATATCGAGGGCCTACTACATGGCTCTGAGATGATAACTAGGACAACTCTCAATGGGGGTAGGAGGAATCCCTGCCAGAAGCAACTGCGTCATCCACATGAAATTAGAGTGAAGAGAAAAGGGTTTTATTTTCTTGACTATTTAAACTGATGTTTGTTTAAAATTCTGGAGATAAAAAAATTCAGTTTGTTTATTGCTCTGCATATCTGTAGCTTTTGAATATGTTTGTTAAAAATGTATCAGATATTACAATGAGTTTGATAAAGCACACATTTGGCTAAACGCCATTTTTCAACCATTCCTCTATGGTAAATAAAGAACAAAGAAATCCTTCAAAAATGTTAGAATTAAGGGCCGGCCCGTGGCTCACTCGGGAGAGTGCGGTGCTGATAACACCAAGGCCCCGGGTTCGGATCCTATATAGGGATGGCCGGTTCGCTCACTGGGTGAGCATGGTGCTGACAACACCAAGCCAAGGGTTGAGATCCCCTTACCGGTCATCTTTAAAAAAAAAAAAAAAAAAAAATGTTAGAATTAAAACTATAATTATATAAATAAAAAAGCTTCAGAAAAAAATAGAATTAAAATATTGGCTTCAATTTCAATTAAAAAATGATTATTTAAAAAGTTATAAATTCATATATTGTACTTATTCTTCTTTTCACAGCTATACAATGCACACACAGGCAATTCCTACACACACACACACACACACACACACACACGTGTACAAGTGCTTTTTTCTTCTTTTCTCGAAGTCTCATTTTCCATGATGGGTCTTGCCTTTTTTTATTTTCCTAGGTCTACTTTTCACTCCCTGAAAAAGGAAGCCCTGCAGAGTAAAAGAGATGGAACACTTCACACGCCTACGAGTTAGAAAGAGAAGTCTTGGTTAGGAAAACTGATTTGATGCTGAATTAGCCATGTCAAAATGCCCCACAAATTGCTGTATGGTGGTCTTGGCCCTATATCATCAGTCATCAGATGACCACTTCATCCTGTATTTCTTTGCTGTGAACTGTAATATGTCAATCTCTTTGGAACCCCTTGTATCTATGAGCAGGAACATGGCTACCATGAAGACAAGTAACCAGAACAAGGGCCAAGACAAGGAGTTATAGTTTCAACTCTGTCCCTGTCCCATGGTGTAATTAGATCACCAATACTGTTCCCCAAGTCACACTTAGCTCCTACCTAATTAATCCCACTTATATCTAAGATCAACACGGGTTGGGGATATAACTTCATTGATTAAAGACATAGTTAATCCATATTCTAGGCCTAGTCTCTATAGCACCAAACTTTCTTATTCCATCAGCAAGGCCTAATGCTGCATGTGCAGAACAGTATAAGCACAGTGACTCTTTACTTAGGTAAATGGTTCTGAAAATGTTATCCTAGTATGTGACACTTAAATTACAGACCAATATATACATTCAAATTTTTGAGTTCCAAATGATTTCAAGTGAGACTCTGAAACAGATAATAATCTGACAGTTTTCTGACTCTTGATTTTCCTAATTTCTGCACAGATTCTATAAGAATGCATACAAATATAAACAAGAGTGACACTAAACATTGCTATAAACTGAAACTACAAACTATGAGAAACCCTGACAATATGGTCAATATGTAGTCACCAACTAATCCCTACAATTCTTTGCTCTGAATCTTGAAAATTCTGCAACTAATTCTCGCTCATTAATTTCTTGTTTTGGCTTAATGCAATTGTTAACAAGGACTTCCTGCTAAGTTTTATTTTCTAAGTCTGTGCTGTACTTTCTTCTGTGTTCACACAATAAACATCTTCCTCTATTACTAGTAAGCCAAGCCTCTGATTTTTAATTATTTTTGTCTTATTCTTATCTCACCCTATCAACCCTGTTGGTTATATACAAATTTCTAAGTTGGCTAATAAATCAGTAAATCTTAACATTTTGAAAGCTACAAACCCTGTGAGAATCTGATGGAAGCCAAGGATCCTAGTCCTAAGAAAGCATACACACACACACACACACACACACACACACACTGTAGTTATGACATTCACATCACAGAATAGTTTAGAACTTGGGCTTTGAGGAACGGATTTCAAGCTCCATCCCTTACAAGGTTTAATATCATCATTTGCTAAATGAGATATTAAACTATAAAAGAAAAAACTCTGGGCCCATGAGTTAGTTATGTTTTCTAGAAATAAGAGCTTTCTACACTTTGCTCCCAGTAAGAGTATGTTGTAGAATCAAAAAATCTTGAAGTGAAAAGAGGTATATTTACTTGTAAACTGGCTGTGAATGTTTTATTAAGTAATTTCCTCATGATTTTTCTATAATTCCAATATACTATCTTCTATATGTATAATTCTAGCCAAAATTTTAGAAACATCTATCAATCTAGTTTCTAGACACTGATTATCTCTAATGAGGGAAGGAATTATTGGATGCCTAATTGAATGCAGTCCCTGAACATTATGAAGACTGTCATCCATCCTTGGCTGGGGAAGTTAGCAATTGTCACCTACATGACATTACCGTATCTAAAATGTGTTTATGCCATAGAGTTTTCTTTGTCTAGCTGCTGGACTTTCCTTGTGTTTTCTGTCTCTATATGTAATACACAGCTATAAAACTCAGTATCTTAAAGTTTGAACAAATGTGAGGTTTTGTTAATTCTCTTTTCAAACATAGTTTAGATCACAATAAAATAAGTGTGGTTCCAACAACAAACTCACTGAAACAAAGACAGTACCAAGTCCCAGCCAATGGACAAATTAAGGCGATTTCATTGTTAAAAATTTCAGTCTTTACCCAAGTAGTGTTCTCTATGGCAGTGATTTTCAACCTACCTGCAACCCCAGCACACCTGAGAAATGTGACACATACCCAGCATCACAGCAGCGACCCTCCTCTGGCTGAAGACAGTGGAGAAGAGAAGGAGTATCACAGGGGAGAATCACTACTCTGTAGGAAAATGGGAAATGATGTTTTCCTGTGTCATGTCCCCATCATGTTTTAAGAAGGAACTTAAGGTATTTGTTCACTCCATTTCCATTCCAAAAAAGAGGAAAATGAGTCAACACCATGTCTTTACTATTAAGTGAATTTTTGGACTCAGTACCCAGGACGCTACTGTTTCCAAGTACAGCACACCTTACAGAGTCTAGAAGTTAGCCTGACAAACAAGCACTCTCTGAATTGAAGTAAAGATTAACTAATCCATATGTAAAAGTATTATCCCTGGGAGGTGATACGTAGATCTGTACCGGGAAAAATTAGTTTGTCTTCTAGTACAACGCAATCTCTGAAACCAGGATACAACTTAATTACTCAGTTATTTGGTGACATGCCAGGCATGAGGAGATGATAAATGGGAACCGAAATGAAAAAATTGATTAGTTTTTCTCTCCATCCTGGCTACTGAAATACTCAGGCTCAAATTTATGACCCACTTTTGTCAAGCATACAAGATCTCACAGACCGGTATTTTCCATACAAACATCAAGTTATTTCCCCCTTTTCTTTCTTTTTGGTTCCCATTTTCTCATTCAAATTTTTAAATCTCTGACCATGCTTTATTGTGTACATTATTACAAATCATTTTAACTTACTTATTAAAATGATAAACATCTGTGCTTTTCCATCACTCTACAGGAGAGAAGGGTTTCCAACAAGCAAACACAAGTGCTTCTGTAAGGTGAATCTCCAAGTACCTGATGTTTTTTGCATCCCTGGAGGACCTGAGCACCCCACACTCTCACAGCTTGGTTTAAATGGTATTAAGACCACGTGACTATCTACCCTTAGTCCATATTTCTAAGCAGCCTTTGGCACTAATGCACATTTCTCAAGGGGAGAGATTGAGTCGATCAGTAGACATGAGCATTCTGGTATGACTGGCCTAATTTTATTAATAAATTTGAGGGTCAGCACTTCAGTTCACTAATTAGTCTCTTCTGAGTTTCATTTGCATGAGTCTGTCCTCTAAACCCTGGCCAATTTAGCAATCTGAGAGAATTTCACTGCTGATCGTGTACATGTGATGAAAAGCCTGATAGAGTTTTGATATGTTGTCCCCCACCCCCCACAAAATCTGATCCCCAGTGTGGCAGTGCTGGGAGCTGTTTGGGAGTGAGTTCCCGCTCTATTAGTTCCCTTGACAGCTGGTTATTAAAAGGACCCTGGCACTTCCCCTCGCTCTCTCTCTGGCTTCCTCTTACTATGTGATCTTCCACCTGCTGGCTGCCTGCCACTTTCCACCATGAGTAGAAGCAGCCTGAGGCCCACAACAGATGCAGCTGTCCCAGAATAGTGAGACAAATAAATCTCCGTTCTTTATAAATTACCCTGTCTCAGGTATTCTGTTATAGCAACACAAAAACAGACTAATACACAGCCCCTGAAGCTTTATGCTGCACCCAAAGCTTGCTGTATGTGGGGCTCCGGGAGCAGTCAGAAAACCCCTCTTTGGCTACACTCCACTTGAAGAGAAAAAAAGACTTATGATATCTTTTGCATTCACTATTATTACATTCCATCATGCGGTTGCAACTTGAGTGCTTCTCAGCACAAAATCTACTGCTATGCCACTTTGGTGAGGAAAATGGTGGGACTTACTCTAGATACCAAAAATACAATGTGGTTGTGTTTCAGCCTGAAATCCACCAAAGTAGCCCAGTCTCTAGCATGTGCTTTCCTTTGCAAAAACCTTATTAATTTGAGGATGTTCTTGAATAATCAGTCAGATGCCTTTGAGTAGTCAAAAATACAATGTGGTTGTGTTTCAGCCTGAAATCCACCAAAGTAGCCCAGTCTCTAGCATCTGCTTTCCTTTGCAAAAACCTTATTAATTTGAGGATGTTCTTGAATAATCAGTCAGATGCCTTTGAGGAGGAGACTTGTTTGTTCATGTAACAAGCATTTATTGAGCACCTATTGTGTGTTAAATGCTGTGCTAAGTGTTACATCCAACCTTATGGAACAGAGTCTAGTGAGGAATACAGATATTTTAAAAGCAAATAACGTGTTCTTATTTAAAAAACAATAATTGGATGCTAAGGTAGGAAAGAACAAGAGAGAGTACCAGTGTTAGAGCACACCCGGCTCCACAACAAAAGATGCCTTTTAACTAGGTGAACATATGTGCCAGTTTGATCAGGACTGTCCCAGTTAATGTCATTTGTTCCAGCATAATTATTAATAGAGCCTCCTTTCCTAGTAAATGTATCCTGATTAAAATAATAAATTATAAGCGCATGCTAATTTGAAACAAAGTGGAAACTCAGTAAAGTGCTAGGTCCTATAAGGGATAATGACTTCTAAGTACTTTGGAAAACATCCCGAGGTGAAGATAAGCATTAGCAGTGTAATGGGCTGAGATTAACTTCATTCCTGGCTTGATTCCAGAGAAAAAAAATCACAGTTTCAAACATAATGTATTTAAGGGCATGGAATCAATATTGAGTGAAGAGACAAGAAGGGAATTTCAGTAAATAAAACTTGAAACATTTTCCTCACTATGAAGACAGAATTAGCAGAAGACAAAAAGCCTAGGTCTTCAGCATAATGGAAAACTAGAAACTTTTTTTTATATGAAAACAGATAGCAGATTGTAGTCATAAAACATGTAAACTAAAGGAAACCTGGAAATCAGCTCACACAGATCCTGCATCTTAGAGAAAATGACACCAGTGGACATAAAAGTGAATAGTATGCTTCTAGGCTAAGAATCACAGTATCCTATAACACAAAAAAACACAAGACTCGGGTCACCTGTGTTTATAGTTCCAGTTCCTGAGGCATATCTCTCATTTTCTCTGCACCCCATGTTTCCTCAAATGGAATCCCAGGATCGGAATACTCTCTGTAGTGTCTCCTAAGGATGCTGTGAAGATTAAATAAAATCATATACAATAGTCTCCCCCTTCTCCACGGTTCTGTTTTCCAAGGCTTCAGTTACCTGCAGTCAACTGCAGTCCAGAAATATTACGGTATTTTGAGAGAGAGACCACATTCACATAACTTTTATTATAGTATATTGTTATAATTGCTCTATTTTATTATTGGTTATTGTTTTTAGTCTCTTACTATACCTGATTTATAAATTAAACTTTATGATAGGTATATGTGTATAGGAAAAAACATAGTTTACATAGAGAATTCAGTTTAAAAAAACATAGTTTATGTATAG
>NW_007729602.1:152560-155390 GCF_000696425.1 Galeopterus variegatus
CCACGCTTCCCAAGCGGTGCACTGTAGCAGTGCGCCACCGGGCCGGCCCTGAATAAAGGGGATTCTGATTTGAGTTTTATGGCTGTCATATTTCTTCCTTCTCTGATCCCTCAAAATTCACCAAATCAAATACAAATAAAAGACAGTAATTAGACAATTGACAGGAACTAGGGCTTTACACACACTCTGATTTTTGCTTAGGAGGCCATATCTAGAAAAGATAATCCACATCATGGTTACACTAATGCCCACGCTTTTAGGATTGGATTAGTACAAACCTAAACAGTCTTAGCAACTGAAACAACTAAGCAAATTTGAAATGAGGACTATAAGTCAATAAGTGAAATCTGAGTTTTTAAAATGAGCATAGTTATGCAGAAGCATAGTCCAGCATGAATACTATGAATGGCAGGACTAAAATGGCAAGAACTGGAGTCTTAAAAAGTTCTCCTACACAGAGGAGCCAGTGTTTTATACAACTAGACAAAATATTCCTGAGTAAATACAAGCGACCTGGTCAAACCTTTACAAGGAGTTAAATGAATCTGTGAATATATTGAATGAGTTAGGGTAAGCTAGGCCAAAGAAACAAAAATGTGTAAGGACAAATATAATAGTTTATTTCTTGCTGAGGGAAGAATCCACGTAGGTGCTCCAGCTGGTGGGGGTTCTCCTGCACACATGACTCAGGGACTCTCTTCTGCGGCCCTGCTCTCCCCTAGGGCCTCACCATCAGTTGCATTCAGCCAGTGAAAAGGGAGAACGACTCTTATGGTTCTTAAAAAGCCATGGCCCAGAAACGGCACAGCATGTCCTCTCATTTTACTGGCTAGAACTCAAGCTCATGGCTACACCCAACTCCAAACAAATCTGGGAAAGGGGTTCTAGCTGGAAAGAGAAGATAAGATTTCTAGTTACATAAACACTGCGCTGGGACTGGCAGTAGGGTATAAGTGAGACTACGAAGGGAAAAGGGCTATGAGATGGTCCACCTTCCACTTAACGGCTCTCTCTGTCCTATATTGTGCCCAACAATGTCCCCCGTTCCTCACAAAGCTCACAAAGTATGAACAAGGAGCAGAGAGTTACTCTTCTGTGGCCAGTCCTTTACGTCTAATGCTTTACTAATTAGTAAAAGGGATCAGTTGAAGGCATACTGGCCCGTGAGAGCATTAGAGAAAAATCTTTGGCCAGAATATGACAGATCCATTTCCTGTAAACTATACAGTACCCAGAAGCAATAGGGTTCCTTGAATTTTCCATTTGAAAACCTTTATACACCTTGGCAATGATTTGTAACGAGCAAGATTTTCAACCACAGAGAGTTTCAGGAACTCTAGACATTGGAGCCTTTGGACCCCAAACCAATTTAAATTGTGCTCCTGCTTTTCTCTTCATTTTGGAAGGTGATCCCTGTGTTAGCCACAAACTACTTTGAAAGTAGAGAAACCATTGGGAAAGAAAGTAAGGTTTGGCTGCAGGGCTTGGTGTTTCACTGAAAGGCAATACTTCAGGAAATTGTGAAACCACCCGTCCTTAAGTAGATGGTGTGAAGATGGAGAAGATTGTTGAAAAATACAAGACTGGCAGAAAGAGTTACTCTTCAGCTACCATTTGTGTCTCTAATTGTCTGCCTATTTCTCTTTCTCAAAATGAGGGGAAAATTGGATTTCTAGATTTAATCTTTCCTTAGCTGGGTAATAACAGATTCATCATCCTGATCAAATTATATTCTTAGTACAAGGGACAAGGGTATTTTCAAGGATGTTTATATGCAATGAATATAATGATGTACCTTGGACATTAAGCAGAACAGGAGCAAGAAGGGAAGGGAAGTCTGAAGGGGTTTTAGGATAGAGAGCATGTGGCAGAGGAGAAGAATGCCAATAGACTGCTCGTTTTTGTCAGAGTCCCTGAGGTGCCCTGCATGGAGAACCAAAATCATTTCTGATAGAGCTGGATTGGGAAACACAGCTTAGACCTACAACCACAGCAAAGTTGCTTAAGCACAACTATGCACCCCCTGATTTGGACTCACTGTGCATCTACCTGTGATGTGGCTGATCCGAGAGAGAGTTCCAGAGAGCACCAGGAAGGGTTTAGAGGGAAGGGAGGAGGTGGCAGGGACTGATGGAAAGCAAGGGCAGGGATGTGAGGGGCTGAGAGTTTGGGAAATGACAGATGACCTGAGAGGCTTGCGGTCAACAGTGGGAACAGAGATCAGAGGCAGAATGGATTTGGTCCTAATGATGTGGGGGAGATTCTCAGGCCTGAGAGGGCCCAGTTGAGGGCAGGCATGAGGTGCATTAACCTCGGCTGGTTTTGAGTGTCACAGTGAGGAGGGTTATAGTTCACAGCAGGGAGTGATTAAGCAGGATTAATCAAGGGATTTCCAAGGCGGGGCTGTGAGATCTGCAGCAGCTTCTAGCTGGGCTGGCTTGCTTTTCTTCTTGTTAGCAGATCCATCCTCATCAGCCTCCGAATGAGGGGGCATGGGAAACGTGGATTCCGTCTCCACCCCCCTCATACTCCCCCCCTCCATGCTCCCGGATGAGGAGGTTGTCTGCAGCTAGCTCTCAGTATGAATTTGTCTCCAAACTCATTTTTCAAAATATTTGAGGCTCTCTATATACATAAAATATTATTAGATTGAGCCATATTGTATTAGTCTGTTTCTGTTGCTATAACAGAAATACCTAGAACTGGGTAATTTATAAGAAAATGAAATTTATTGCTTACAGTTTCTGAGACTGGGAAGTCCAAAGTCCATCTGGTGATGGCAACAGTGATCCAAGGGTCTCACATTGCAAGAGGGTGGGAGCAGAGAGAG